>NC_134504.1:1474924-1628723 GCF_040206685.1 Ascaphus truei | reverse complement strand
GTAGCTGATTGGCTGTGACGCGGGATGGAGTTGCCAGGACTTCAAACCGCCCTTTGTGTATGGGTAAGTAATGGGGGGGGGGGGGCAGTGAGTGCGTGCATGCGCGTCTGCTGCTCCTCCCCTTCCTCCTCCTCCTCATATCCTCCTGTATAATTGTGTCAGCTCCTATAATTTACAATTTAAGGATCCGGTCATGGAGGAGTTTGGACAGATGCGTCAGGTGGGGGGAATATAATACACATTAAATATTTATATACAGTATACACTGATACATCCCCCCCTCCGGTGTTCCCGCTGCCCGCGCGGGTCGGAACATACTGCAAAAGCCGGGGTGTTTCCCTCCACCACCATCCGGTGCCCGCGCGGGTCACATACTGTAGTAGCCGGGGTGTTTCTCTCCCCCCCCTCCTTCCAGTGTTCCCGCTGCCCGCGCGGGTCACATACTGAGGTAGCGGGCTGTTTCTCCCCCCCCCTCCCCTCCCGTGTTCCCGCTGCCCGCGCGGGTCACATACTGAGGTAGCGGGCTGTTTCCCCCCCCCCCTCCCCTCCGGTGTTCCCCCTGCTCGCGCGGGTCACATACTGAGGTAGCGGGGTGTTTCTCCCCCCCCCCTCCCCTCCGGTGTTCCCCCTGCTCGCGCGGGTCACATAATGAGGTAGCGGGGTGTTTCTCCCCCCCCCTCCCCTCCGGTGTTCCCCCCCCCCCCTCCCCTCCGGTGTTCCCCCTGCTCGCGTGGGTCACATACTGAGGTAGCGGGGTGTTTCTCCCCCCCCCCTCCTCTCCGGTGTTCCCGCTGCTCGCGCGGGTCACATACTGAGGTAGCGGGCTGTTTCTCCCCCCCCCTCCCCTCCGGTGTTCCCGCTGCCCGCGCGGGTCACATACTGAGGTAGCGGGGTGTTTCTCTCCCCCCCTCCCCTCCGGTGTTCCCGCTGCCCGCGCGGGTCTGAAGATATTGCAGTTGCCGGTGTTTCTCTCCCCTCGGTGCTCCCGCTGCTGGCGCGGGGCGGGAGGAAGTAGCGGGGTGTTTCTCTCTCTACCCCCCCCCCCCTCTCCCCTCCGGCGCATGTCCCTTCCCGTGTGTGTGTGTGTGTGTGTGTGTGTGTGTGTGTGTGTGTGTGTGTGTGTGTGTGTGTGTGTGTGTGTGTGTGTGTGTGTGTGTGTGTGTGTGTGTGTGTGTGTGTGTGTGTGTATGGGAGAGAGATTGTGTGTGTGTGTGTGTGTGTGTGTGTGTGTGTATGGGAGAGAGAGATTGTGTGTGTGTGTGTGTGCAGGACACAGAGGTAACCCCCCAGTCAGTCACCCCCACCCAGTCAGTCACCCCCCCCCACCCAGTCAGTCACCCCCCCACCCAGTCAGTCACCCCCCCACCCAGTCAGTCACCCCCCCCCCACCCAGTCAGTCACCCCCCCCCCCCACCCAGTCAGTCACCCCCCTCCACCCAGTCAGTCACCCCCCCCCACCCAGTCAGTCACCCCCCCCCAGTCATCCCACCCCCCAGTCAGTCAGTTACCCCCCTCAGTTAGTTACCCGCCCCAATCAGTTACCCCCCCAGTCAGTTACCCCCGTCAGTCAGTTCCCCCCCCCCCCCCGTCCGTCAGTTTCCCCCCCCCCGTCAGTCAGTTTTCCTCCCTCTCTGTCTCTCCCCCCTCTCTGTCTATCCCCCCTCTCTATCTCACCCCCCCTCTCTGTCTCTCCCCCCACCTCTCTATCTCTCCCCCCACCTCTCTGTCTCTCCCCCCACCTCTCTGTCTCTCCCCCCACCTCTCTGTCTCTCCCCCCACCTCTCTGTCTCTCCCCACCTCTCTGTCTCTCCACCCCCTCTCTCTCTGTCTCTCCCCTCTCTGTCTCTCCCCCTCTCCCTCTCTGTCTCTCCCCTTTCTGTCTCTCCCCTCTCTGTCTCTCCCCTCTCTGTCTCTCCCCTCTCTGTCTCAACCCTCTGTCTCTCCCCTCTCTGTCTCTCTGTCTCTCCCCTCTCTGTCTCTCTGTCTCTCCCCTCTCTGTCTCTCTGTCTCTCCCCTCTCTGTCTCTCTGTCTCTCCCCTCTCTGTCTCTCTGTCTCTCCCCTCTCTGTCTCTCCCCCTCTCTGTCTCTCCCCTCTGTCTCTCCCCTCTCTGTCTCTCTGTCTCTCGCCTCTCTGTCTCTCGCCTCTCTGTCTCTCGCCTCTCTGTCTCTCGCCTCTCTGTCTCTCGCCTCTCTGTCTCTCCCCTCTCCCCTCTCTGTCTCTCCCCTCTCTGTCTCTCCCCTCTCTGTCTCTCCCCTCTCTGTCTCTCCCCTCTCTGTCTCTCTCTCTCTCGCTCTCTCTCCCTTCTCTGTTCTCTTCGCTCTCCCTTCTCTGTCTCTTCGCTCTCCCTTCTCTGTCTCTTCGCTCTCCCTTCTCTGTCTCTTCGCTCTCCCCTCTCTGTCTCTTCGCTCTTCCCTCTCTGTCTCTTCGCTCTCCCCTCTCTGTGTCTTCGCTCTTCCCTCTCTGTCTCTTCGCTCTTCCCTCTCTCCCCTCTCTGTCTCTCTCTCCCCTCTCTGTCTCTCTCTCCCCTCTCTGTCTCTCTCTCCCCTCTCTGTCTCTCTCTCCCCTCTCTGTCTCTCTCTCCCCTCTCTGTCTCTCTCTCCCCTCTCTGTCTCTCCCCCCTCTCTGTCTATCCCCCCTCTCTATCTCACCCCCCCTCTCTGTCTCTCCCCCCACCTCTCTATCTCTCCCCCCACCTCTCTGTCTCTCCCCCCACCTCTCTGTCTCTCCCCCCACCTCTCTGTCTCTCCCCCCACCTCTCTGTCTCTCCCCACCTCTCTGTCTCTCCACCCCCTCTCTCTCTGTCTCTCCCCTCTCTGTCTCTCCCCCTCTCCCCTCTCTGTCTCTCCCCTTTCTGTCTCTCCCCTCTCTGTCTCTCCCCTCTCTGTCTCTCCCCTCTCTGTCTCAACCCTCTGTCTCTCCCCTCTCTGTCTCTCTGTCTCTCCCCTCTCTGTCTCTCTGTCTCTCCCCTCTCTGTCTCTCTGTCTCTCCCCTCTCTGTCTCTCTGTCTCTCCCCTCTCTGTCTCTCTGTCTCTCCCCTCTCTGTCTCCCCCCTCTCTGTCTCTCCCTCTGTCTCTCCCCTCTCTGTCTCTCTGTCTCTCGCCTCTCTGTCTCTCGCCTCTCTGTCTCTCGCCTCTCTGTCTCTCGCCTCTCTGTCTCTCGCCTCTCTGTCTCTCCCCTCTCCCCTCTCTGTCTCTCCCCTCTCTGTCTCTCCCCTCTCTGTCTCTCCCCTCTCTGTCTCTCCCCTCTCTGTCTCTCTCTCTCTCGCTCTCTCTCCCTTCTCTGTCTCTTCGCTCTCCCTTCTCTGTCTCTTCGCTCTCCCTTCTCTGTCTCTTCGCTCTCCCTTCTCTGTCTCTTCGCTCTCCCCTCTCTGTCTCTTCGCTCTTCCCTCTCTGTCTCTTCGCTCTCCCCTCTCTGTGTCTTCGCTCTTCCCTCTCTGTCTCTTCGCTCTTCCCTCTCTCCCCTCTCTGTCTCTCTCTCCCCTCTCTGTCTCTCTCTCCCCTCTCTGTCTCTCTCTCCCCTCTCTGTCTCTCTCTCCCCTCTCTGTCTCTCTCTCCCCTCTCTGTCTCTCTCTCCCCTCTCTGTCTCTCTCTCACTCTCTGCCTCACACTCTCGATCTGGATATCTTATTTACCATGTATATATTAACTGCCCTATACTACACCGAAATAACCTATACTGCTTTCTTCCAGATCTGACTCAAGCTTCACACGGAATCCCCTCTAACCCAGAAGACAGGTATAACATTGCGGGAATGAGGGTACCTGGACATTGAAGAACTGCGGATCAGGTAAGATCCCATGCGGGGATTTTATTTATGTATTTTTTTAAGCAGGGGCGGGGTTGGGGGCGGGGTTGGGGGCGGGGTTGGGGGCGGGACTAGGTGGCGAGTAGATTTTTTGGTGCGGCGAGTAGATTTTTGGGTGATTTGTCAAGCACTGTATATATATATATATATATATATATATATATATATATCGGCACCCCCGAGGAAGATCCCCCTGTGGGATCGAAACGTTGGATTTCTGTGCTTTGTGTTTTAAAACACTTACTGAATTTACCTGCCTGAGTGCTGTCTCCTTTTTGCCAGTTTCTGGTAATGTATGTTTTTGTTATCTTTATGGGATATGCACCAGCCCATTCAGGATACTATATTGGAGTGCCGCCTGTGAAATCTTTTTCAAATATAAATTATATATATATACTATATATACTTTTTGCTTCAAAAACCATTTTTTAACATGGTTCCCTATAGGATGAGACCCATTAAGGTCGAAACAGCTGTCTGTGGGTGGTTTTCTGGGTATGCACCTTAACCCTGGCTGTGCTCAAAGCTGTGACCATGCAGCAAGCTTAAGCCTATAGGGAACCATGTTAAAAATGGTTTTTGAAGCAAAAAGTGGCACTGTGTGCTCATTTGCATGTCATTTCCCAGAATCCCTTGCTGCAGTGGAAGTGCTGTGTGCTGGGTGATAATGGTGAAAGGCGGGGTTGCAGACCTGCCTAAGACATGCAGATGAGCATACAGTTGTATTTACATTTGTATATATATATATATATATATATATATATATATATATATATATATAATCAAAGGCTCCTTACCAGGCAGACCAGAGAATCCAGGGAATCCAAAGCAGGCACAGCAAGGAAGAGACAGCACACTTGTTAGCAAAAAGAATTGTATTAGTGAAGCAGGCACAAAACACCAACGTTTCGGTCCTAAAAACAGGACCTTTATCAAGGGAGTGCTAGCACTCCCTTGATAAAGGTCCTGTTTTTAGGACCGAAACGTTGGTGTTTTGTGCCTGCTTCACTAATACAATTCTTTTTGCTAACAAGTGTGCTGTCTCTTCCTTGCTGTGCCTGCTTTGGATTCCCTGGATTCTCTGGTCTGCCTGGTAAGGAGCCTTTGATTGTATTCATTCATATGGGACTAAGCACCTGTCCTCATCTGTATTTGTGTGCCATCTGCTCTGTTACATATATATATATATATATATATATATATATATATATATATATATATATATATATAAAATCACCATCTTCAGCCCGTGTCTCCCCAGTGATCTCCCAGGTACTGCGGTTACAGCCTCTCTTCTCCACGTCGCTCCCACACATTCCCTGGTTCCAATCTCCATTCTTAGGTTTGGTTGTCGCCTTGATCTTTTAACTTTCCTTGGAATCCAGTTGAGTAGCATCTCTGTCCAACGATGGCCATTTCTTCCTGCGATAGTTCCTGCCTACCACCATTTTCATGTTTTTTAACCTTGTGATGTCACAGACTTGTTTGGTTTCTAACCCATTAAATTATTTTTCCTGTCCCTTTGGGTCATACCCAGCACACATCTCTCCATACTTCCAGTTGTCTGACGCTTCTGAATTATCGTCGCTTTTAGAGTTCAACACACACTTTTAAATGGATTTATTATATTGTTACAATTCTCTGTTGCAATAATGCGGTTATGGTGATTTTATTCCAGTTTAATTGTATTTAAAAACACAAAAGGAGAGAAGCTGAAGGTTTCCATCCAATAACTTAACCCAAACTAACACTTCTACGTTTTTATCCGCGTGGACAAAACATTCAGACAGGCACCTGGAAGGGAGTTTGTAAAAGTTCAAGCTGATAGGATTTCTAATCTAATCAAACCTGAGCACAGAAAACTTCAATACTCATTAAGACAAGTCAAACAAAGGTTATGTTCATGACATGAATACCTTGATTGTGTCAAAGTGTTTGGAATAGGGCGGCCGTAGCTCCCATGTCTTACTGGGCAACCTTCAGCTAATTACAGCCGCTTTAAAATCAACGACTGATTTCATAAGTGACCAGCAGGATACAGGGAAGTTATCACCGGTGTGCGACAGATCCACTCGCCCGCTCGCCCGCTGCGAGTGGATTCTGTGAGCTGGCGAGGTGGCTGCAGAACTGAAGACGGGAGCGGAAGAAGAAGCTGGCGGGAGGGGGGGGGGAGGGGAAGAGGATCACCATGTCAGCAGAGTAAAAGACTTTACTGAAGACGTCTGGGTGGGACCGCCGGGACGCGCCCCTGCCCGGCTTTTCTCCTGCTGCTCACGTTTGTGAATGCTCTCCTGCTGCCTCCGCCGCCCGCCCACTATCTATTCTAAAGCCTCTGCTGCTGTGCTGACATGGTGACCCTCTTCCCCCCCCCCCCGCCAGCTTCTTCCGCTCCTGACTTTAGTCAGTCCTGCCACCGCCATCCACCAAAGCCAGGTAAGGGAGGGCGTGAGAGGGAGGGGGGGGGGCAGAGAGTGCCTTTTTTCGGACGAGTAGCATTTTTTATTATTTGTCGTGCCCTGGTTATCATATATACATGCACACAGACACATACATACATACATACATACTGACAAATGGCTCCCTTACGTAGCACTGTCGTCTGTCCGGGATCTTTATGGACACAGTCTTCCAGTGTTATTAAACAGACAAAGGGATAACGCATAGCACAATATTGTATCATTCAGGCTACTGCCTCTTTTTATTCCGTCCCAGTAGGGGACTGCAACTTTAACGGATATACATTTGAGGCACTCCGTCCTTAACCTTCAGTGGTTTGTGCTTCGTATCAATGACAATACCATTCACGCACACTGTCCCTTTAAGTAAAAACCAAAGCATAAAATGAAAGCCTACTCCATGCTAGGGAGGCTAACTATACAGCCGTGTCTAACTCACACTCTGGCTGCACTGTCTGATCTAAATCGGATAGAAACTGCCTAATATCGTGTGTGTGTGTGTGTGTGTGTGTGTGTGTGTGTGTGTGTGTGTGTGTGTGTGTGTGTGTGTGTGTGTGTGTGTGTGTGTGTATAAAAAATCTTCACAAATACATGTTTTACCAGTAGACAGATGCACTACATACATTGCTACAATGCCTGGACAGGAAGTTCTCACTTGTAAGCTCCTTTATCTCACAATGACAGAGGAACTAAGTGACCAGTACTTATTTTTATGTGTACAGGATAACTGTAAGATGACTGCAAACAAGGGATTTAACTACTCCAGCGATATCTCACAGCAGTGTATTAAGTCCGCTGTGCAGGGACAATAAGCAACCACAACGTTTTTGGGGAGATAAACATCCTTTATGTGGACTAAATGGGACGACCACAACGGCCTAGCACAGGGAACCCAAGGGACACCACCACCATGTTGCTGACATGTCGTGTGTGTGTGTGTGTGTGTGTGTGTGTGTGTGTGTGTGTGTGTGTGTGTCTGTGTCTGTGTGTGCATAGTAACCTTTGTCTCCCTATTTGTATGTGCCCAGAGTAGGGGGGATGATATGCGTCTGATCCCAGTTTTAGGTCCACCACCCTGCGTCCACCATTCACCTTTTTATTTTCACGCACCCCTAGGACATGCACCCCTAGGACACGCGCCCCTAGGACACGCGCCCCTAGGGGTGCGCGAACCACCGGCTGAGAAGCCGTGTCTCACCTGAACCGGGCCCGTATCTTTGCCGCAGTGCCTGTAAAAAACAGTTGAGGAGGTAACATACTTATTTAACGCATTGTTTTGTGCGCTAACAGGGTAATAACGTCTGCTACATCGGTATGAAGCCGTCCAGGAAATCAGATCGTAGAGTTGGAGTGGGCAGTAATAATATTTCTTGCGTTATGACAACCAAAGCCATTAAACCGTGTGAGCCTGGCATCGCCGTCACTGCAAACAGCATCGCTTAAATCTAAGACTATCCAACATATTTGCCCTTCCTGACAGATAATAAATTGTTCAGATACTGACACATTTAGTCTGTTTTGGTGGCTGAAATCCAGTTCCGTCTCTCACTGCTGACATCTTTTTATTCCCCCCCGTGTTGGATTACATCTGAGATTTGCACGTGGCGTGCTCTGAAAATCAGCCATATGCCGTTTGAATCAAGTCACAGCTACTGTAACGCGTCAAACTGGACATAAGGAAACTCGAGCAGCTGCTGTAACATCCCCCCATAAAACATGTACTCGTACACCCTCGTACCATCACCAGTAGTCAAAGTTTGATGTCACTAGCGCAGGAGTGGCCAACTGCAGTCCTCAAGGGCCACCAATAGGTCAGGTTTTTCAGGATATCCCTGCTTCAGCACAGGTGATGCAGTCATTGACTGAGCCACCTGTGCTGAAGCAGGGATATCCTGAAAACCTGACCTGTTGGTGGCCCTTAAGAACTGGAGTTGCCCACCCCTGCTCTAGAGATACCTGTGCTGAATCAGGCAATGACTGATCCACCTGTGCTGAAGCAGGGATATCCTGAAAACTTGTCCTGTTGGGAGGGCTTGAGGACTGGAGTTGAGCACCCCTGTGCTAGAGGATGCTGGGTAGAGAGGTGCGAATCTGCTGAGAATTTGCTTCAAAAGTTTGCAAAACCTGCAAATATTTCCCAGGCTTTTTTTGGAGCCAATTTGGAGAATTGTTTAAAAAGTCGCAGTGCCCTGCCACGTCGCACAGTGCCCTGCCACGTCGCAGTGTCCCGCCACGTCGCACAGCTGCCACGTCACACAGTGCCCTGCCACGTCACACAGCTGCCACGTCGCACAGTGCCCTGCCACGTCACACAGCTGCCACGTCGCACAGTGCCCTGACACGTCGCAGTGCCACGTCGCAGTGTCCCGCAACGTCGCAGTGCCTTGCCACGTCGCACAGTGCCCTGACACGTCGCACAGTGCCACGTCGCAGTGTCCCGCCACGTCACACAGTGCCCCGCCACGTCGCACAGTGCCCCGCCACGTCGCACAGTGCCACTGATGTTTTGAAGGAACTATACTGTAGCAATGGTTTTTAGCAGCCACTTTAATAGTCTCGCTGATAAATATCAGTATTATCTCATGGATTTGGGCTCTGGAAGGCGGAGACGTGAATAAGGCGACACGGCGTTCTCTTTTACAGCATGGAACTCGTTATAATAAAACAACCGCCAGGAATTCATTAAACCAGAACGAGAAGCAAGCGGCAGGGACCCAAAGTGCGTCACAATTATAGTATAGCGCGCAGTACGCAACACGCAGGAATGTTACAGACCGCTAATTGTGCACATTTGCATGGGGATTGAGCGAGAAATATATCAAATGTGACGGCAAATGAAAGGGATCCCACGTTTCCTGAGATTTATATATCAGACACATTTTCTATCAAATTCCAACATTATTTTTAAATCATTTTTATAGTTATTATGTCCCGCACGCTGAGCGGAGACCTGGGAGGGGGTGATATCCTCGGGCTGCTCCCTTCTGTCTGATATCACTGTGTGTTCCACAAGAGTTTGCACAGGCAGAGCCCCCCCTCTCCCCCTATCCATATTGGCTCTGATAAGGACAGGGGGGGGGGGGGTAAGGGGAAAGAAAACCCTTGATTGACAAACACTGCCCCATTCACTGACCCCTAAGAGGTGCACGTGTTGCCTGCGACAAGATTCGGACATTCAGCGCTGTTTGCGCTGTGTGATCAGGCTGCATCGTCTCGATACAGACATCATCATCATCTTTCCAGTCTTTGGCTTTCAAGAGGTTAAAATGACTTGTGCCTTAAGGGAGGTGCCAGCTGAGCAGCACTTGAGACTGAAGTGCCACATTTATCTCTGCCACAGATACAGAGCAGACCCCACAAACTTTCTCTGACACCCTTCCATGTCCATCTTCTGAGGAGACCACCCCAAGGTGAGAGGGCAGTTTAGTCTCAGGCTTCCGCTCTTGCATCTGGTCTGTGTCTGCAACCCGGCTATTAAGGGGGAAACTTGGCTGACACCTGAATAAACCTTTTCCCCCGTGTGGTACCTTCAAGCCGTGGCAATTAATTGCAGCTAAACATGTGTGCTTTGGTTAGCAGCTGACCGGTCATCAATTCTGTGCAGGATGTGACATCCCGGGGAGCGGGACAGGTACAACACGAGGGACCGGTCTAAATAAAGGGACGTGTTTGCATGTTCGGAAATAATTTAGGGCCATACGAGCATTACTGGGAGGTCCCCCATATTATCATACGTTCCTCCCAGTTACCCTCTGTATGTCCAGTACAGGGGGAGCAGAAAAGGCACACTCTGGAGCAGGGTATTTAGGGGGGGGGGGGTTGCACTGGTTTTAACACAGTTTTGCAGAATTCATTAAACAACCTCCCCACAGATCACACCGCTCCTAACCATCCTTTTTACATTTGATGTGGCGATGAATATGGGCAAAACAATGTTAGTCTGAGTACTAATTACAGTACTGTATGTATTCCAGTAATATAGTGACAAGTGCAAGAAATGGGTGTCAGCATCTTTACTGCGCTGTTAGATATTTTCATCCATACATAAAAAGTTTCAAAAATGATTTAAAAATACCTCTTGTTGTTGGATTTATTATTATTTTTTAATGATGTAATTTACCTATATTTCCGGATTCCTTTTTTTAAAATCAGTGTTTATTTATTTATTCGGGTGTTATTCTGGGAGAGAGGTAGGAGGAGAAAGGTCCTAAGTATTGGAGGAGATGAGGAGTAGGAGGTGAGAGAGAGAGGTGTATAAATCAGGCCTGGGAGGGTATAATGAGATGTAGGCAGAGAGGTAGGAGGGGGGAGGTCCCAGGTATTGGGGGAGATGAGGAGTAGGTGAGAGAGAGGTGTATAAATCAGGCCTGGGAGGGTATAATGAGACACAGGGAGAGAGGTAGGAGGGGAGAGGCCCCAGGTATTGGGGGAGATGAGGAGTAGGAGGTGAGAGAGGTGTGTATAAATCAGGCCTGGGAGGTATAATGAGATATAGGGAGAGAGGTAGGAGGGGAGAGGTCCCAAGTATTGGAGGAGATGAGGAGTAGGAGGTGAGAGAGGTGTATAAATCAGGCCTGGGAGGGTATAATGAGAGGCAGGGAGAGAGGGAGGAGGGGAGAGGTCCCAGGTATTTGGGAGATGAGGAGTAGGAGGTGAGAGAGGTGTGTATAAATCAGGCTTGGGAAGTATAATGAGATGCAGGGAGAGAGGTCGGAGGGGGGAGGTCCCAGGTATTGGGGAGATGAGGAGTAGGTGAGAGAGGTGTATAAATCAGGCCTGGGAGGGCGTAATGAGATGCAGGGAGAGAGGTAGGGGGGGAGAGGTCCCAGGTATTGGAGGAGATGAGGAGTAGGAGGTGAGAGAGAGGTGTATAAATCAGGCCTGGGGGGGTATAATGAGATGCAGGGAGAGAGGTAGGAGGGGAGAGGTCCCAGGTATTGAGGGAGATGAGGAGTAGGAGGTGAGAGAGGTGTATAAATCAGGCCTGGGAGGTATAATGAGATGCAGGGAGAGAGGTAGGAGGGGAGAGGTCCCAGGTATTGAGGGAGATGAGGAGTAGGAGGTGAGAGAGGTGTATAAATCAGGCCTGGGAGGTATAATGAGATGCAGGGAGAGAGGTAGGAGGGGAGAGGTCCCAGGTATTGAGGGAGATGAGGAGTAGTAGGTGAGAGAGGTGTATAAATCAGGCCTGGGAGGGTATAATGAGATGCAGGGAGAGGGGTGGGAGGGGAGAGGTCCCAGGTATTGGGGAGATGAGGAGTAGGAGGTGACACAGCAGCTTAGAAAGTTAGTCTTTACATGTGAAAAAATTGTCAGAGCATTTAATAAGCCAAATTCCCACAGTTGCAGGGTTGATGACGACGTGCAGAGTCCAGCTCTTGTATTCTTTACCTCCAATTCAACTCCATTTTGAACTCCAGAGATGCTTCATATGTGACACTTAAAGCTGCAGTTCAGTCAATATCCTGCATGTGTGTTTTTTTTAATAAATCAGTTCTGTAGTAAGAAAAAATACTTTTAGCATTTTCTGTTTTTAAAAAAACAACTTTTAAAGACCAATTTTCTTGTATTCTATTTTAACAGCCATTTGCTAAGGCACTGCTCCTTCTTGTCCTGTCACAAGCCCTGGCACACCCTTTTGTCAGCCCTGACCTCCCACTAGCACATGTCAGTGCAGGAGTGCTCATGAATATTCATGAGCTTCCACTGAGTGACATAGGCAAAATATAAACATATGCCAGCTCTAATTATGTCACCAAATTTCGCCTATCAATACATGGAGAACGAATTGACTGGCAGCTATACAGTTCTTTACGTAATTAGAGATTGCCCACATGAAACTATTGAAGTAAAAAATAAAAAAAGACTGAACTGCAGCTTTAAGATGTTAAACAGCCATGGTCCAGTCTCATTGGCTGTCCCTGGGTGAATGACAGGCCGATCAGCCTATTACAGAGGGAGAGGGGTGTGCAACCTCACTGGCTGTCCCTGGGTGAGTGACAGGTCACTCAGCCTGTCACAGAGGGAGAGGGGGTGTGCATCCTGACTGGCTGTCTCTGGGTGAGTGACAGGCAGTTCATTCTATCATAGAGGGATGTGCAGACATCCTTAGACAAATATATTTATATATAATTTATTTTATTTTTTTCTCGCTTAACTAAAGTATAAGTTGTTTAGGTTTGAATTTTCTTATTTATATAAGTTAAAATGATAATTTTGCGTTCTTTATATAATATATAAAATGTTTGCAGAACGATGTAGCGGAAATCAATATAAATAATGCTCTATTGTATTCATCCTGTTTCTATTACAGCTTCTGTTTATAATTTGTAATAATTGAAAATACAGAAGCATTGGGGGGAAAAACCCGCAGGAAGGAGTGTACCTCTGACGTATTTTGGGTGAGGCTGCTGCTTTTACAAATGGGGATATTAACAAGACATACTAACTCCTTTAGGGATAAGGTATCAAACTCCCCTAGTAGCACCAGATGTATCAAAGCTAAATTGCAACTGAAAGCAATGTGATATTGGTCTTTAACCGATACAGAGTCGGGGTTCCCACTGGACGCTCAGCGCGTCCAGCAATGCGCGGGTGGCCTGATGGTGGCCGTTGAGGTCTGGAGTTGGCCATCCTGCAGGAATGTGATCACTTCTGGAACGGTCACATGACTGCATCCAGGTCCTGGGTGGTGGAAACAGGAGTTAAGAGGTCTCCGTGTCCGTTTCGAACACGACCTCAGAGTTGTCAGCCCAGTGATCACCATTTACAGATGTAAAGTAGATACTACCCCCCGTTAACACAAGTTAGCGCACAAAATAATGCGTTAAGCACGTGTTATCTCTTGAACCATTGTTTTCACCAGCACTTCTGTTAAATAACGCGTTCACTGGAGCAGTGACGCCTGCTACATCTGGACATGTCAAACCTACACCCCCTTTGTTAATGCTACTTGCACCGTTTTACAGGCTGAGTGGGGATCTAGGCATCCGAAATTGCGATTTCCGGACACATTTGCACCTTGGAGCAGTTTTTACAAGAAGGGAAAAACATGCTCATAATGGAAAATAAAACTAATAAACAGACTCATTCTCTTCCATTCCCGGGCTATTTATAGATGGGAATCTTGACAAGAACGTTTTACTTGGCACCAGAATGTTAATGGCATAATGATTGCGTGTTAGTTGCTATCAGCAGGAATAAAAGGTATTACCAGAACCCAGCAGATACACTCTTGCTGCGATCTCTGCAAACCCATTTGACCGCTACCCACGACCCATCACAGCGCTGAACCTGTGAAACCAACTCAACTGTGGCAAGTAACACAGATCAAGAAGCTTCCTAAAGAGTGCGACAATACACTCAACAAGAGAACTTGGAGTAATGAGGCTCAAGCCTCGGTATCCAATATCACCACTGACAGATTTAATCTGTCAGTCAGAACAGAACGGTCAGCAGATACACAAATGTATCCAGTGCCACTTATCACCACACCGCAACATTTCCAAACACCCACTGAACCAAATGGGAAACACCTTTGGGACACTTTTACACATCTCTACTTACAGATGTTGCCAGCATCATTAACCTTGGAGCCTTTGAGCAACCCCCCAACCCCCACTACCTTCCCAACCGTAACACCCCCCCGCCCCCCCCCCAAAAAAACAGGTAGCCATGATTGGTGGTAAAATTGGGCAGCAGCCGTACTGATAAACAATCATTTGTTAAAACCAAATGGAGACAGAAACTGCCACCCACCCTGCCAGCGTGTCCTTAATCAGATATCCAGACCCATGGCACCCACCCTGCCAGCCAGCGTGTCCTTAATCAGATATCCAGACCCATGGCACCCACCCTGCCAGCGTGTCCTTAAGCAGATATCCAGACCCATGGCACCCACCCTGCCAACGTGTCCTTAATCAGATATCCAGACCCATGGCACCCCACCATGGCCAGCCTCCACTGCCAGGTGCCACCCAGCACACTGGCCCCTACAGCCCCTAGCAGCAAGATATATGCAGCATTTTCCTGTTTGTGACAATTTGTTGCCAATGTACCCAGCAGTTTGAGCTGCAAACTGTAACAATAGATAATGTTGCCTTAGTAATATAAGGATACACTGTAGCCGCTGAGTTACACTGACTGAAGCAGCCATTATATTATTCACAGAATCAGGATTTTTACAGATTTATAGCAGGCGCACCAAACGATTGCCAGCGTAGGTAAGACTGTAGAATTATACATTGCCACGTGCTTTACATATACACATAAGGAGAGAGGAAGAAAAAAAAGGAAGGGGGGGGGGTGTAGTATTTGTGCTTTAATAAGTAAATGTATTTTTTTTTCAGTGTTTAAGAAGGGGAAAATTACTTTTTAATTAATGTTTTAGGATGTTAACATTTTTATCGTAAACAAATGCTATGTTGGGTTTTTACAATCTTTATCGAACCTGGTTTGGCGAGAAGTTTGTAAATCCTCAAATCTGTGGATAAACCGATTGCTTTTTAGTCTGTGCTTGTACAGCAATTTTGATTAAAGAAATGTGAGCTTGCCGTCTTCCTCCGTTTGTCCGGCACGGCCTGTGTTTAGGGTCTCAGATCCCGTCCCCGTAGCGCCAGGTACAAAGCGCTTCATACAAAATACCGCACCGGCTCCGCAGCCAAAGGCATTACGCTAACGATGAATTCGCGTTCTCCTTTTAATCTTGTAATATGGAAAATAGCTGAAGCGCTCAAATGCAGGTATATCTCAAAATGATAATAAGCCAGACCACTGTACCAGGGTAATAACAATTGATATAGTACCTATTGTGTCATATAATGGGTACTATCCTCCTGAAGACAGGTGGTGTGTGGTGCAACCCACTCACAATCAGTCTCATTGGCAGGTTCCCCTGAAAAATATACAAGTACTCACATCCTGGTAGGGCAGGCAGGCAGGCTGTGCAGCTACTCAATGCAATACAGGGAAAAGGGAGACCAAAAAGCGCACCAGCACAAACGGAGCAGGAAGAACCCAGGACAAAAAAATGATTAAAAGGGCACTTTAATGTGACAAAAGACATCCTTGAAAAAGAACGCTGCGACGTTCGAAATGCATTGGATGGGTCTTTTGTGACATTAAAGTGCCCTTTTAATCATTTTTTTGTCCTGGGTTCTTCCTGCTCCGTTTGTGCTGGTGCGCTTTTTGGTATCCCTTTTCCTTTTAATCTTGAAAAAAGCTTCTTCTTTTAATATATAAAAGGTATCATCAAATATAGAAAAACAGCCTGAAGAAGGGAGCGTGAGACGTCGCGAGATGGTTTTTTTTTTAACAACTTGTGTCGGCTTTTCTACATTTCGGAGTATTTTTGTATAGTTGCTGATAACTTGTGTATATTAAAGTATATAACTTGTGTATATTAATATATATATATATATATATATATATATATATATATATATATATATATATATATATATTAAAGTATATAACTTGTGTATATTAATATATATATATATATTTATATTAAAGTATATAACTTGTGTATATTAATATATATATATATATATATATATATATATATATATATATATATATTAAAGTATATAACTTGTGTATATTAAAGTATATACATATATTAAAGTATATAACTTGTGTATATTAAAGTATATATATATATATTAAAGTATATAGCTTGTGTATATTAAAAGAAGAACCTTTTTTGAGCAAATTGAATCTGTGAACGCACTACGGTATTATCTTTATTCCTTTGCGTGCTGAGCCCGTGTGGTATTTAGTCATTTTGATGAGGATCCCCGATGTGCGTGTAATACGGCACATTATCTAGTTTATTACGATATATTTTTCCTTCCCATAAGTTTGGGTCATTTAGTTCAATCTTTTGGCCAGAACATGTCAAGCTGCCGCCATGGCAGTGACCCTTTCAGCAATTTCTTACACTGCGATATTATACAGAGTCTGTGTATTTGCTCCCCGGCACAGAGAGAAGAGACAAAACAATGATATATAGACAATAGCATGACACGTGCGCGGTGCCTAAGGGGTTAATATTTAGGCGCACTATATGTGCTGTGTGTGGGATACAATGCAGTTAAAAAAACAAAAGTGCCCTAAGAAATAGTGAAAAAAAATCTAAACAAAAGTGCAATTTTATTAATATTTATACACACACACATATATATATATTTATACAAACACACACATATATATATGTATATATATATATATATATATATATATATATATATATATACATATATATATATATATATATACACACACACACACACACACACACACACACACACACACACACACACACATATTTATACAAACACATACAAAATATATATATATACACACACACACACACACACACACACACACACACACACACACACACACACACACACACACACACACACACACACACACACACACACATATATAAAAATTTCCCACGCTTATTGCTACAGCAAAGGTCATCTCCACCTTTCTCCTCACCCCATACTCATGGGAAGAGAGAACACATGGAAATAAACTAAATAATGTGCCGCATTAGACTTACATTGGGGCGTCTCGGGTTCCTGCTGTATATCGTGGTCACTTTCCCAGTAACGCTCCAGTTGGTACAGTATATACATATACTTAACAACAACATCGCATTACATTGTCTTACATCTTTCTTTTCAACATTATTATACAACCTTGCCACCAAATACTCAACCTATTGTTCCCCTATTTATAAATAATACTACCTATTACGGATTTACATCCCGGGCAACACCGGGTATATCAGCTAGTACTGTATAGAACGGGAATAGCCGTGTTAGTTCAGTTGCAGAATAAATGAGTACTTCAGTATTAGGTGATACCTTTTTTATTTGGACTAACAATTTATGTCATGGGACAAGCTTTCGAGAGTTCTCCTCTCTTCCTCAGGTCAGTGATACTCTGAGTATTGAGAGGAGAACTCCCGAAAGCTTGTCCCATGACATAAATTGTTAGTCCAAATAAAAAAGGTATCACCTAATACCGAAGAACTCATTTATTCTATACTGTATACATATATAATACTGGGGCACTGGGTTTTTGAGCGCGCTAAGACTGTGTATGTCTGTATGCCATCGTTACACAAACAGATACATGATATTAGTATGTGATGAGCAGGAATTCAGTCGTTCTGATGTCTGAGAAAAACATTACAAAAAAGCAAAAAAAATACCCGTTTTATTTAAGTGCGATTGAAATTTTGTAACGATTTTGATCTGCTGTGGTGTAAATAGTGGGGTTATTTCCACTGCCACAGTGAGGGGTGTTTTTGGCAGGCAATAAAGTGAAAGAAATGAAAGCTGCAAAACATGTGAAATCCTATGTTCTTTTGTTTTTAAATAAATCATATCTGTAGTATTAGATAATACTAAATGTATTTTATTATTAATATTATTTAACTCAATGCAATTTTTACTGAGTTTTAAAGCATCCTTTGATGTCTATAGCAGGTTTAGCCACCTCCCGAGCAGTGCAAGATATTTGCAACACTTTCCTGTTTGTAATAATTTGTTGCCTATATTCCCAGCAGTTTGAGCTGCAAACTGTATCAATAGATGGTTACTTTAGTAATATAAGGATACATTGTAGCTGCTGAGTTACACTGAATTAAGCAGCCATTATGTTAGTCACACAATCAGGATTTTGACAGGAGCACCAAACGATTGCCAGTTTAGGTAAGAATGTAGAATTATACATTGCCACATGCTTTATATATTCAAATAATGAGAGATAATAAGGGGGCTGTAGTATTGCTACTTTAAAGAATATGTAAAGTACAAGAAATCATTTCACAGAAATGCTATAGGGAAGGCATTATCCATTTCATGTTGGTATATCTGCAGCATAGCTAATTATTTAAAACCATCAAAAATATATTAACAATTTTCACCCTCATCAGCTGTTAGTTACCATTGCAATATGTTGTCTCAATAAGTGTGGATGGCAACAGCCATTTTTAATTCCCACAGAGGCCAATTTATTTTTCTTTGTTTACCAACTGATATCTCCAGAATGGCACTACAGAATTTAAAGGGGTGGCATTGCTAAAGACAGTGGCAACAGGACATCACAATGCTAAAAAAAGACAGGAACTCTTTGTTTAATTCGGTGAGCAGGACGGGATTGCTGTGATTCCCTGAGAATTAATATGATGTTTCACAATCCCAAATATGCAGTAATATTACAGGAATATTGCTTGGTCCGTGTAATCTAGGTGGGAGGTGCTGGGTGGGGAGTGTAATTGGTTTAATTCAGAGATTCCCAGACTAAAAGGGTCAAACGTTTTGTGGGAAACGTCTTGAAATTTCCGTACTCATGTCAGTTCTGTCAGGGTGATAAAAATAGGGGAAACCAATTGTGCTTATGTTAGCGGGAACACTTTAGGGGTTTTTTTTCTTTCAAACTCACATTAGCATTTAAAGCGGAAGTTCCCCTACTCTGGTTTTTTATAACCCCCCTCACTTTTCTTTCCAGCAGGAGCCCTGGTTTCAAGGGCATTTACCGGTGAAGGTAAGTCCTCCCGGCAGGAAACAAAATGGCGGTATACATGGGACTGTTTGAATACCAGGAAGTACCAGGGCTGCTTTTATTGGGAAGCATCTCAGGAACCTGGTTTCCATCCAAGTAAAAAAAAAACAGAGGGTCTGGGCCATGGCGGGAGGGGTGGGGGGGGGGGGGGACTGCTTTTTGGGAGGCTACGGACATAGCTACCACATCACGGGGTCAGCCATGCCAGGGGTCATATGACGTAGCGACTACGTCATGATCTTATTGCTGGTTTTTCTGGGGAAGATCGCGCTGTGCGCTGAATGCGTTGTGGCAGGAAGACTCGCCCTGTTCCGTTCCATTATCAGTGACACCGCGATAACGTGATCCCGATCACATAGAGAAACATTGGCGTGTCAATGAGATGCAAAGCACCTTGGAATTATTGCTAAAATATATGGCGAGAAGAATAAGGAACTGTTCTTTTTCCTGTAAAAGTGTGAGGCTCTCTCCCAAATATAAGCCCAGCAGGAGTTAATCTCTATTCTATGTCCCAGAGGCCTCCCTGCAGACAGAGGACACCTGTCAGAGTGCTATTAAAAGGAGGACTCCAAGCAGAAATGGACTTCAAACCCTTAGAAAAACGGAGCAAATGGAATAGATCGTCTATCAGCCCGGGTGCTGGGACTGATAACCGGAGGTGTGGGAGTGCGGCTTTATCTTGTTCAATGTCAAAACGTATCAATCAATTAGGCTACTGGGGAAAAAAGGTACAAACCCAGCTAATAAAAAAGAAAAGACTTTCAGGGCCGGGGGGTGAGCAGTGTATAGTTACGCTCCTTAATATCGTTTTTGGAGTGGGCGAACATGTAACAAAAAAATAGTGTACATTAATTATACATATATACACATACAGTACACACACACACACACACACACACACACACACACACACAGTACGTACACACACACACACACAGTACGTACACACACACACGGGGCTGGAGAGGATGAGGAGATAGATAGATAGATAGATAGATAGATAGATAGATAGATCTAAGGGTTAGGAATTCTTCACAACACCACTACTTTTTCATTCGAGCACTTTAACCCCTGGGTTAACGTTCTATCTAATGGCATATATGTTTGATTTACTCATAGCTAAATTGATGTCATACTAGAGTAAAAATAAATGTAAAAATAACAGTGAGCCACAAAGAACTAAGACTTGCAGGAACGGTTTCCCAAATATTTAGATCTGGACAGTTCCACTTGGTTTGGACTTGGTTTTCTGACCGTGGAAACCCCCATGAAACCCGCATACGGAAGCAAACGGCGTGTTCTGTCAAACATTTCCATTTAATGTTTGAGTATTATAAGGATACGCGACGAATTCTCAAAGGCCGCAATGTGTTATTTTAGGCAGAAGTTTAAGATTGAGCTAAAAAAGAAATCTAACTTAAACCTGAATTCCACTCTAAAATACATTTCGACAACAGGCCGGCTAAAAAAAAACCCTGAAAAGTTCAAAATAGCATTGGAGAAAAATCTCAGAGGAAAACATGTACGCAGAAATGTCTGGACGTTAAATGTGGGTCAAAACTTCCGTTTCATACAGTCATAGCGCAGAAGAAGAACTTGCTTTGAGCGCACACGTGTTCTGGAGTAGTCTTATTAAGTAGAAATGAAAGACACTGAAATAGGGCTATTAACCACCGCCCAATTAGGAGACCTGCCCCTGTGACAGAATGTATCAGTGACACTATACAACTCAATACCACTATACAACTCAATACCACTATACAACTCAATACCACTATACAACTCAATACCGTTACAGAGTATGCAGCTAGGAAAAGGGAATTGGCCATACTGTACATACATTTATGGAAAACAAATACTCAACAATTTTAATATATTTAGCATATTCTAAATAGCTTATTTCCCAGGTGGAAATGGATCATTTTTTGCGAAAACTTCTCGCCAGGTATCGACATTTTTTGGGGGGAAACGCTAGAAATCTTCCGACTGCATTTTGCCTCGTTTCGTACATTTCTACATCGTACCAAGTAATTAGAACGGATCGCTCGAAATCAGCCATTCAACGTTTTAGCGGCTGCATCTAACTGGAGACGATCCTTTTAAGGGACGAAAAGACCGAAATGACTGTGCACAGAGCGTGTAAAACCTCACAGGTCTCTACTTCATGTGTTCCGTCACTATTTATAAATGAGTGGATGCGCTTTCAATGTTGTGAATATTCATATTGACGAAAAATAGATTTTTAAGTAAAATTCCTAATAGCAGAAGGTGACTTTTGAGTATTGTATAAAGGTTTTTGTCTTGCAGCGCGGCAAAGCTCATCGTATTTGATTTTTCTCTTGCCTAGACCTGTATGGGCGAGGGCGAGAGAGAGAGTGGGAGAGAGCGAGAGAGAGAGCGAGAGAGTTTAAGAGAGTGAGAGAGAGAGACAGAGCGCGCGAGAGAGCGAGGGAGAGTGAGAGAGAGTGCGAGAGAGAGAGTGTGAGAGAGCGAGCACGAGAGAGTGAGAGAGAGAGCTGATTCCACTAACTTGTGCACTAACTCACAATAGGATAGCTTGTCATACTGGTGATGTGTTACCAATAAAGATAACTTGTATGCAACAACCTTTTGTATTTGGCTAAGTTTGTATATGATTCCTGGGCCGGTGGCTGCTCCTGTTTTACATGTACCCCACTTTCTAGAGAGCGCGCTGCCACCGGTAACGCCCAGCTCCTTACCTTCGCCTGGATCCCTCCCCAATTCCCACTCGATAACACGTAATAATCTGCAGCCTGCTGAGTCACATTCTTTACTTGGAAACACTTTAACCAGTGCTGCGTTTTATCGGGCGTTCCGTGCTGGAAGTAGACAAGACTTGTCATTATCAGGAAAGATGGCAGGAGACGTGAGATAGCGCAAATCCCGTGGGAACTCGTACTTTAGACTGACAAAAAGCGACACTAACAATGACAAATGGGTTTACAGTGTTGGAGCCCCAGATCCCCCTGTGTCATTGTGTTTTTTAGGATGGGATAAGGAGTCCCAGGAGATTAAACGCGCTATTTTCAGCTCCGGGGGTCCGCTGGTTCCAGATATTCTTACTCTTAAAAGTAAAGTGTTTATTCCCTTCAGGGGATACAAAATGGCGCTTTAAATCTAGCCGAGTCACGCGAGAAGGTGGGAAGCTGCGGCGTGATGCGCAGCGGCGTGATGCGCAGCGGCGTGATGCGCAGCGGCATGCCTCTGTCCCGAGTGATGCAGGAAGTACCTCGGGAGGCGGGGCGTCCCATAGATGAGTTCCGGGGAGCCCCTGCTTCCCATCCTGGTGACAGAGTGATCACAGGGGTCCGGGCTCTCTGGCAACGCGGACCCTCTGGCCCTCAATGGGTTAAAGAAGCTATCCCGCAATGTTCGACACACAATATATATTTCTGCTTCTTATAAAAGTACAAAGAGGGGCACATGGGACCCCCACAAAGCGCGGTCGGACCTTAGAAATGTTTAGAGGTGCAGCAGTGATATATTGGCTGGGTTTAAAAGGTGCAATCCCATGTAGCTGGCCAATAAACAGCCTTTTGTAAACACTATTTGGTTTCTGTAACTAATCTAACTATTTTAGGAGCAAATATTTGGCCTCATTTGGTTCCCTCAAAATTAATTACAAATTGCATTACTTTAAGGTCTCTGAATGGGGAACTGTTTGTCAATTAAGTCTCCCCCCCCCCCCCCCCCCCCGTCCTTATCAGAGAGCAAATACAGATAAGTGAGGGGGAGAGAGAGGGCTCTGCCTGTGCAAACTCTTGTGGATCACACAGTGATATCAGACAGAAGGGAGCAGCCCGAGGGATCACCCCCTCCCAGGTCTCAGATCAGCGTACGGGACATAATAACTTTTTTTAAATGATTTAAAAATACATATAGGTGTCAGATTTTGGTAAACGAATGTGTCAGTCACCCAGATGTGACCCCTTAACCATGTCACGGCCATTAGTACACTTTTCCCCTAGGAGGGACTGACCCCTTAACCCTGTCACTGCCATTAGTACACTTTAGCAGCTAGAGGTGGTTAAAGCAGCAATACAGGTTTCATTTATTTTATATTTTTTACTTTTTTATTCAAGGATTGAAGCAGGAGGTCTCCAGACCTGAACCCCATTAATATCAGCTCAGGGGACCCCGTACTTCCAGAGGTACGTACCTCCGAAGGGGGCGCCAGTATCTCAATGGAGGGTTAAAGATCCTAGTCACACTGGCCAATAGGAAGCGGCACCGGGTTACACCACCACTTCCTATTGGCCTGTGTGACAAGGGACATTTAAACACCGCCATTTCATGAGGCACACAGTTTCCTGGCTGCAGATACTGGCACCCCCTATGGAGGTTAGTATCTCTAGGAGCAGGGGGTCCCCATGAAATTAACACAGGAAGTGGTCAGCATCTAGTGGACGCTAGCAGATCCAGGCGTGAGTATTGAGTGGTCAAGCTCTGAAGTATACTGCGGCAGAGCTAGTGGGTTCTGGTCCCATCGCGCCCAACATCCTGATCACTGCTGGAGCGAACACATGGCGCAGAAGTGCCTGGGGTCCGCCGGACCACCAGCACTGAAAAGGTTAATTAACATTATTATTACACGATTACATACGATTAACTCTATAAACGGAAGGAAGATACAGTAATAAAATGATGTATCCGCATAGATACTTCTAATGCTGCGGATCTATCAGTGCTAAACCTAACCCCATTCTGAAATGAAAACATCATATTAAATACCCTCCTGTTACCCAACGGTCCATGTCACCGGCAGAGCCGCCACCGCGCATTATATCACCGGAGGAGGCAATGGGAACGCAGAGAATCCCAGTGTTACTATACTGGCCATGCGACTGCTCTCTGGGACTTCTGGAAACTTCCTTTATAAGGATAATGCAAAGGTTCACGCAAAATGGATTATAACAAAACCCCAGTGGAATTAGTCAATGTGATGGCAGGACATTTATCCAGCGATCCTGGACCGTTTCAGTATCCTATAGATAGCGGAGCTAATAATACATTCATTCAAGTTAAAGGGGGGAGGGGATTATCCCTATAAACCTTTGCATGTAATAATACTAAATACAGATTTTCATAACTAACACGTTTGGCTTTCATTGAAAGGAGAAAGTGTTGGCACTTTTGCAGCCATATTTTAATAAAGACCAGAAGGCCTTGAACAATATTTCGAGCCTTGAAACTGTCCAACCCTATGTAGGAACTTTCGTTTTTTTTACCACAGATTTCTGAGGGGCGGCCTCAGTTTGTCCTATTTGTTCGTACTTGTCAGATATCCTCCCACAACACGCGTTCTTCGTTAGGGCTCAGACCACAGAACAATTGAGCATGACAAAATGGTTTATTATATTAGGGAATTAAATCTGCATAGAAATATTCCCTCTTGTTTCTTTATTTAGCTTGGTTTCCTGCAGGGAAAGAGAACTCAGTGGGGTTTCTGTATTAACATCACGAAACAGCAATTAGAGCAGCAATCCCCCCCAAAATCAAGTATTGCTTTGACCTTATATGAACCATGGGGTCCCCCAGAGATTAACTGCAGCCCTCAAAGCTGCGGAAAGACCCTATTTCCCGAGTTATAAATCTCTTTTACTTTTGCCAGTACTTGCAAGGAAAAACAAAGATGGCTGTGGGGTCAGCCAATCAGGAGCTGCAATGTCACCTCACAATGATGGCTGCCAGAGGGAGCCTGACCTCAGGAGTCTGACCTAGGGAGCCTGACCTCTGGAGCCTGACCTCTGGAGCCGTTTTGTTTCTACTGGACAATAATTATTTTAGGGGAATTTCAGTAGGAAATATCTCGGGATGAAGGGGTCTCCGTAGCTTAAAGTGCCCCGGTTGAGCCTCAGGGTACTCCTTGTTTCAGATAAGGCCATATACCCGGTGTCATCACGTTGACACCAGATCAGCTGTGTGAGGCGTTCCCGTTAGAGGAACATCTGCACGTGTGTGTATATATTCATACAGGACACTGAGAAAGGCCAGTCACAGCCAGCCATGGTCCGGCGCTTAGTCCCTCAGTCAGGCTGCCGGCTGCTCCCAGAGACAAGACGCGTGTTTATAAAAGCAGAATAACTGTGTATTACAGACCGGGATCTGTGTTCGGGAGCGGTCTTCGTGGCTGCGGAAGTGCCACGCCCCAGCTCACTGCATTAGCAGCATCTTCCCAATACTACGCAGCCCCCTGTGTAAACAGCACATGTGAGAGCTAATCTCTGCGGGACCGTGTTTATTCCAGCTGAAGGCATTCTGCAAACTTCTCAAACCGGCCATGTCATGTATTTATTTTCATTCTCTGCTCCTCTTGTTGTGCGGGAGGATTTCAGAAATGCGGCTTATTTACATTGCAGTAAATATTATGATGAAGAAAATCGGGTTAGCAGAAATGAGGCTTTGGAAAGAACTTAAAAAAAAAGGGGGTCCTGTTAGTGTTTGCCGATACAAAATATCTCAGCCATTTTCTACAAAGTATAATATGCTACAAACAGAGGGGAATGTGTCACAACATCTCACACCACTGCTATAGAATTCATTGAAAAACCCCTGCAAAATTAAACATGTGTATAGCTCCATGTGCAAGATGTTTCCAGGTGCATATTTTAGTGGGATTGCAGAGGATAAAAGTGCAATGATCTCTATTTATTTACCTCTCACACACCTCCATGTTGCTGCTCCCCTCACCCACAAGTGACTGGAACGTTCTCTAAATCCCTGCTGCCTGGAAACAACCAAACAGCATGGCCGGCAGCATCAGGTGAAGCTTTCATTCCAGTCCCATGACGTCACTGCCCTTACTTCGCAGGAAAAGCCAATAAGAACGGAGGGTTGGAAAGAAGCAGGGGATTCTGGGAAAAGAAGCAGAAACCACAGACCCTTAACAACTACAATTTCTTCAACGCGAGTAGGTTTTGTAGTGTGTTGGCCAAAATAATTGGTACGAACTTGTCATTGCCCACTTTCTCACTTGGCAAGTTGACGTTGCGTGGAAATTATTAATTAATAATAATTAATATTATTATTAATGAATGCACTTGTACAGTGTTGTTCTTAGTTAAAGAAGTTTGGCGGTTCAACTCCAGCCTCAGTCACTTACACTCTGTACAATTCACAAAGCTCCAGCAATGGGTACCGCATGAACTCCTCAATCTCTTTTCCTACTTACTATTCCACCAGGGTGTTATATTTCTTCCAGATATGAGCTTGTCCGGTTCCTCACCACCGGGGTTTTAATATTCACAATGTAAATAATGTGCACACCATGAGCTCTATCTATGTTAAATACAATGTTATTATTGTTTGTTATTCCCCTGAGAGGTAGTTTCCTTGACCAGTCTCTCTATCAGTCTTGTTATAGCCACGATAGATACCTTTCCTGAGCAAAATACCAATATCAGGTTCCTCCTTTTTTTATTAGGTAGAGTGCAACCTTTTTGGGACCTTTTTCTGATCTTCTTCGATCAGACGCTGCAGTTGAGGACTTGTGATGTAACAAACGATTTCACAAATTAGCTGTAATAACAAAGCTGGAAATGAATGAAAGAAAGTTTTCATTCTCCAATCCGTTCACTGACCTCTGGTCATAGAGGCGCCAGGGTAATGCAATTATGTCATCTTTTTTTTTTTAAACACCTTTTCTCTAACTTAATCAGGAAGAAAAACTGCTGGCGAGTTTGCCGATGGAATTCTGGAACGGTGGGATTTAGTGTTATTAAGGAAAGCGCAGAGTATTTTCATCAGCAGGTCTTTTGTTACACACAGCTGTCGCTTCTTAATTACGCAGAAAGTACGAAAGCACAATAAGAGCAGTGACAGTGTACACTTTGCTAGCCATGGAAACGGCGATGGCAGATACAGTAGATATCTTTCGGAGAAGGCTAGACATCTTTTTTAGAAAGGAAAGGTATACAGGGATATGCAAAAAAAAAAAAGTTGAAACATAGGAAGGATGTTGATCCAGGGAGAAAGCCGATTGCTATTACTGTAGCCAGGAAGGATTTTTTGTGCCTTATGAAACATATATGGCAAATGTTTCACTGGGGTTTTTTGTTTCCTTCCTTTGGATCAATAGAACGATAAATATAGGATAAGTATCTCGCCCAAATAGAATTTAACAAAGGTTGAACTTGACGGACATGTGTCTTTTTTCAACCTAATTTACTGTGTTACTAACCTTTGTACAATAAATATATGCAAAGAACGATGCATTGACAAACTATATGGATATTATGCCATCAAGTACTTTATCATACAGTTGAGAGGAGGGTAGAGCAGGGACAACTGTCTCGGACCTGGCAGCGGAGTGCAGCCTGGCCACCTGATCCTGGAAGTTAGGCCCGGGATTGGGCCAAGCTTCTCTACTGAAAGTCAGGCGCAACTTCCATGATTGCCCGGCCAGGTCCCTTCATCTGCGGTGCCCATGAATAGTGCACTAGACATGTGGGGCCTCCTCCCCTGCCTCCTCCCCATGCTCCACCAGTCGTACCTCATGCTCAATAACATGTCTCCACCCCCTCCCCATACTCCAGCACTCGTACCTCATGCTCAATAACATGTCTCCACCCCCTCCCCATGCTCCATCACTCGTTCCCCATGCTCAACATGTCTGCACCCCCCTCCCCATGCTCCATCACTCGTTCCCCATACTCAACATGTCTGCATCGCCCTCCCCATGCTCAATAACATCTGCACTCCCCTCCCCCTACTCCAGCACTCGTACACCATTCTCAATAACATGTCTGCACCCCCCTCATCATGCTAAATAACTTGACATCTTGATGCCCCCACCACTGCTCAACCCGCCTAGGACCATGTTAAGACTGTAGTCCTGTGCCCCATGAGAGCTGTCAGCAGCCTTCCATGCATAATATAAAGTATAGCTTAATAATATCTCTAGGACCTGATAAATATATATATATGTACAGTCATATATAGCTGTATTAACAAACAGCAATCCAAAGACTGAAGGGGAAAACACATTGCTTGACGTTTATTTCAGTAGACCCCAGGAGACTAAAACGTAGAGTAATGGGTCTCGGTTTTCGTTAAATAATGCCCTGTTATTTTCTTCATGTTCATGAATTGGTCATTACACAATAGTACCATGTGCTGTGTATCGTTTGGTACGCCCGGGCTCAGAACGCATCCCATTCATCAGGCCGAATATGTTTGTTGTGTGTATACGCAGGTAACAAACTGGTAACCCTGCCGTATGGGCACTATCACAGCGTCAGCCCAGTCACCCCCTAGAAAACGAGCACGTGTGACGTACCTAATATGTGGGGCCTCTGGCATGCCAGGGCCCATGCCGTACCCGGTAGAGATGTATCTAAGGTTATTGCACCGGCTGACTCGCTCTGGTGGGGAATTCTGGGATATACTGGTCATTGGATCCTAGGGGAAATCTGTGATATTCTGCATGACAATGCGATGTTCCGCGTTATGAGCATGTGCAATAGCTATGCATTATCAGGGCACTGTAGGGGTTAAGCCTATTAATGAAAACAAATATAGAAACAGGACCAGACCTTCTGATAACAACTTACCAACCACATGTCTCATCTCCAATCTTTAAACATAAGATGATCGAATGGTGACTTATTCTGGGCTTAGTATGAGTCAGTTGAAAGTTTATTCCACTGCATCAATTTCTTGGAATGAAAACGGTTTCGATAGATTCTTTTTGTTTAACTTTTCATGTTCTAACGTCATTACTTTGCCAGCTTGGTTGTACAGATATTTAAGATGGCTCCAGGATGTCTGGTCATACCAAACTATACACAGCACATAGTCACTGGAATGACAGAAATATACGAAACTGGATTCCCCTGTAGACAAATCAGCAAATAGTAAAGAGTAGATCTGCCCTTCACAAAACGTAAGGGTCTGTGTATCAAGGCAATTTTGGAGCAAAACTGTAGCATTTTCACCCTGCACCCATGTATCAAAGCATTTCGCTCTAATGTTGTCTCGACTGAGCCACTGATTGAGCCACCTGTGCTGAAGCGGGGATATCCTTAAAATCCGACCTGTTAGGAGGTCTTGAGGACTGGAGTTGAGCCCCCTGGTCTAAATGATCATTTCTTAGCCCTTTGCTTGCCATTCCATTTCAGCTTGTACCCAACCACTCCAACGCAATGACCCCATTCAGTGACAGGCTGCCCTTTCAATACTTTGCAGCTGACCTAATCTCAATACCTCTTCCAGAACCTCAACAGTTAATGTACTTGTTTTCATTATCATAACCAAGCCTACTCTTTCTATGCATGTGCCTAGTTTACAAGAGAATCTTGGCACAATCTCAGGCATATCTTTATTCTCCTGGAAAGCCGTTCTTGATGCTTTCTAAGTGACATTTTATTTAGTCTACGTATTGGAGAGCAGATCGGTATTCTGCACTTGAGTTTCATTCTGTGCAAATGAAAACTGACACTGGTTCCCCGAAAAGACTCTTCATTATCTGTCATAAACTGGCAAGACTTGGTAGGATACACTTACTTATGTAAAGGACCAGCCTCCCCATCGCAGACCTATTACTGCACTGTACTAACATTACTCCGATTACAACCGCCAAATGGTAAATATTTAGGAGAATAGTTAAGAAGAACAATGAGAATAATGCAAGAGTTCTCTCTTGTGTCAGTCTTCTTCAGCGCAAAAATTTGGAGACTTATTTGAGTCTCTATAAAACATAACAACTGACAATACTGGGGCACTCCACATGATCCATAAACACCCAGTATTCTGCCTTCCAAGTGGCATGTACTGGGTGAGTAGCCCAATCTCGCCCTCCTCCAGATACGTCCATGACTCTAGTATCCATTGATGGACTTCTCTTCATGAATAGATCTAGGCCTATTTTAATACTATTTGCTGTCTCAACCTCTACTGGTGGCGAGTATCCAAGGTTGATGGTGAGCAGCGTGAAAGAGTGCTTCCTTTTATGTGGTTTGTACTGTATATGGCAGATGTGTCTCCTGGTCTTTGTGTTACATGAGTTTGTGATTAAAAGCTCTCTACACATCTTCTTCTATCCGACGCTAATCTATTAAGCACAACGATTAATGCCATCTCAATGCTGGGGAATTTCATGGAATCAGTAAACAAATAAAAAACAACAACCCAGACATTGAAACATCCCAGTATATCCTGCTCTTTGCTACTCCTTCCCTGACCGATCCTATAACCACATCCCGTACTGTTCACTGATGGTAGTGGAGGAAAGTAGACACCAAACATTGATACAAAGGGATGTAACAAGAAATAGATGCTCTTATTGTCAAATTGATATGATAATGCCTATTTTAACCATTCATACAACGGTTCCATCATCTGCAATAAAAGTATCAGAATCATACATTTCAAAATAGGCGACTTCTCCGAATAATTCTCATTTGAACTACTATGTAGAGTTTAATATTCAGAAAGTCCCAGTTACTATATAAAGTATATATTACAGAATGGGTTCACCCTTTGTAGAATACTGAGGTCAGCAAATAGCTCATTAAACAAACAGATTATATTAATTAGTCAGTCTGGGACTTCTCAAAGCTGCTGCTGCACTTTAGGAAGTGAAATCATTGGGATTCCATTTCCATGCACATGGATTTCAGCCACTGCAGTGACTTTCCACTGCCACCCTCCAGCAGCCATCTTGTTGTATCCCGTGCTTTTAATGTTCTAGCTCATCTTGCAAGCTACACTTCCACACCTTAAGAGGGAGTTCACAAGGCCCCAAAAAGGGGCATCGTTCAATGAAAAAGGGTTGGATTAAAGAGACTGTCACGTTCAATTTGAATGCACATGAGTGAAGCATAGAGATACGACGTCACTATTAATAAAGCAATTACAAGTTAAATACAGGGCAGATAAACACAGCCACACACAAAAAGAAGCACTACTACAAATATCTACAGAGGCACAGAGTGAGTATGTTAATACAAAGTATCACTTGCGCACAGTCAGCAGACCTGACATACAGAGACGCGCTCAGCGCAGAGCCAGCTGTATACATGATACACAATGTACAAGATGTAAGGTTATTCCGCCCGCTCATAACACAGAGTTTCTCAGAGTTTCCATAGGATTCAATGGCAGTGATAAGGCCGAATATCACAGAATATCTCACCATAAAGCTGGTTATATCTGTAATACTGCACATCGCTCCCAATGTGGGCAATATAGCAGGCATGTCCACCTCCTGTCATCAAGGGCCAACAACAGGTCAGGTTTTCAGGATATCCCTGCTTCAGCAAAGGTAGTCCAGTCCTAATCACTGAGCCACCTGTGCTGAAGCAGGGATATCCTCAAAACCGGACCTGTTGGTGGCTTTTGAGCACTGGAGTTGGCCGCCCCTTTCTCTAGGGAATCAATATATAAACGGTATAAGAAGCTAAAAGTCACACACCCGCTGTGTGCTCATTGGCAGAGCACTACCCACAATCCTTGTCTGCATGTGTACCCCTATGTGGGGTGACTGTGGGGTGATAGGAGCAGGTTTGGGGGGCCTGCGTACGCCATGCAGACGCACTCCTGGGTATTGTAGCTATGCTGTACTTGGAATAGTGGAGGGTCTTGGCCCTTTTGTACCTGCAATCACCTAATAGTGTGTGTTTTATAGTTCCACATAGTCCATTGGCAGGGAGATTCCCTACGAGACGAGCTGCTGCAAGTTTAATGAGCAACTTTGTACCAACGCAGCCAAGAACTGAATCAAAACGGCAGAAATGTGGAACCTCCTGGCGTGATTATTAAAAAAGAATGGAATATTTTAACAAGATCATCTAACATTGTGCTTCAACCTAAGGAAATCCGACTGGGATTACCAAGCATTGCTGTGGGCAAAAACACTGGGGAAATATTCAAACAATGTGAGAATGTATTAAGCTGTTTGCAAGACAAAGGACCAATACATTAATCATACATTCAAATAAAACGTTCCCATGGACTCACTTTGCAGCCTAGGTATAATGTCACTTTGTGAGGGCCTGTATGGGATAGAATGACCAGTTGAAAGAATGACCAATTTAACATTAATTATCAGCTGATTTCTGTTAATGTAAACAATCCGCATGGTTATTACGGGTCACACAATTCAACAAACACCGCTTTAGAGGGAAAATTGTTTGCTTCTTGAAAACAAAATATTTGCTCCCAGAAAGCCATTAATTTTATTTTAACGTCTCTTGGGGCTATTAAAAGGCAATGATTTTCTCGTTAGATAAACTCCTAGTTATTTTGCGTCCCTCGAAGAATTTTCATATACGATATGTGGGAAAATGCCCAAGTGTTTGGGTTCTGTAACCCTTTATCTGCCAGTCAAAGAGTTAGCGCTGCCGTTCTCCCTACTGTAAAGCATATTTCCCCCTTTACCTTTTTATAGGGCACCCCTTCACATTTCTGCAGACTCCTGTATTTCTGATAATCCCTGCTTCCTGGGATAAAACCATTTAACAATTTAAAGTAGCATTACATTTAGCTTGATGATGTCACTGTCACTAGTTTGATGATGTCATAAGGAAATACAAACAATATTCTTAATATCTCCCTTTGGATGTTTGAAGCACTTATTGTATTATACTATATTTCCGTGTATCCCCTTCCTAAAGTCTATGTTGTAAAGCGCAGTGTTAATTATTGATGCTGTATAAATATAAATACTTGGCGCGTTCACACTTCCCGGGTGAGATTCATAACTGCGGGAAATGTGACCGGTTCTCGGGAAATAAAGTCTTTCCCGGAGAGTTGGGCCAGTTTACTTTCTACGGCTAACCCCTCGCCGCCCCCAATTCTCCCGCGCAGTCGTGCGAGTGATGCCCCCCAGACATTGACAGAAACGTCTGAACGCCTTTAATTCCAGCACCGTTGTCTCTTACACTTTCTGTGACTTACTATGCACTAGGGAGCCAAGTACATTGGTGGTATTGTCACCTCGACTCTGCTCACGGGGCTAACCCTTTCCCTGCCGGTGGGGGCAGCAGAACGTGTCTATGGCAGCGAAATGGTTAAAGAAAACTAGCCAGACGTTTTGTGGCATCAGAATGGCATAAAACATTATTTTCATTTCCACCGCTTTTAAAGCGTAAAGTGAAAGCACTTTGCCAAGTAACCCTTTTAATACCAATGTTAACATCTGTAGCATAGTTGACAAAGTCACATCGTAGATTAGGCTGAAAGACTTATGAGTTCAACCCGTGTTAAATGATAACTTGGTAAGATATTCATCCTATATTTATAGTATTGATCCAGAGGAAGTAAACGAAAGACCCCAGTCACAGATTTACCAATTATTTCTCACAAGGTAAATCTGCGGTGCGCAAACTGGGGGGCGCGAGACTGTCGGCGGGGTGCGGCGGGGGGGGAGGGCGCGGGGTTAACAGAGGCCCTGCGCGCTTCCCGAAGGGGGAGCTGCAGGGCCTCTGTAAACCTTCACTTACCTAGGCTCCGGCGGCTTCCTTCCTGCGTCGCCATGGCAACGCGGCGTCAAAATGACGCCGCGAGGTCATGTGACGTCACGTTGCTATGGCAACGTGCCGTCATGACGCCGGAGCGCAGGTAAGTCGGGGTTAGGGGGGGCGGGAGTGAGGGGACCGCCGGCAGGGGGGCGCAGGGAAAAATGTTTGCGCCCCCCTGAGGTAAATAAAATAACACAGGAGGGAGAGGGAGGAGGGGGTGTGATACCTTTTACTGGACCAACAAGTAGTTGGCATGTTACAAGCTTTCCAACCTCTCAGGGTCCTTCATCAGGTTGGGCAGAAACGCAGACCATATGATGGACCCTGAGAGGTTGGAAAGCTTGTAACATGCCAACTACTTGTTGGTCCAGTAAAAGGTTCCGTACCCCTACTCCCTCTCCCTCCTGTGTTATTGTAACCCCCTGTGTGAGGAGCTCACTCACACTCACACTGTCCCCTGTGTGAGGAGCTCACACACACTCACACTGTCCCCTGTGTGAGGAGCTCACACACACTCACACTGCCCCCTGTGTGAGGAGCTCACACACTCACACTGCCCCTGTGTGAGGAGCTCACACACACTCACACTGCCCCCTGTGTGAGGAGCTCACACACACTCACACTGCCCCCCGTGTGAGGAGCTCACACACTCACACTGCCCCTGTGTGAGGAGCTCACACACTCACACTGCCCCTGTGTGAGGAGCTCACACACTCACACTGCCCCTGTGTGAGGAGCTCACACACTCACACTGCCCCTGTGTGAGGAGCTCACACACTCACACTGCCCCTGTGTGAGGAGCTCACACACTCACACTGCCCCTGTGTGAGGAGCTCACACACACTCACACTGCCCCCTGTGTGAGGAGCTCACACACACTCACACTGCCCCCTGTGTGAGGAGCTCACACACTCACACTGCCCCCTGTGTGAGGAGCTCACACACTCACACTGCCCCTGTGTGAGGAGCTCACACACTCACACTGCCCCTGTGTGAGGAGCTCACACACTCACACTGCCCCTGTGTGAGGAGCTCACACACTCACACTGCCCCTGCGTGAGGAGCTCACACACACTCACACTGCCCCCTGTGTGAGGAGCTCACACACTCACACTGCCCCTGTGTGAGGAGCTCACACACTCACACTGCCCCTGTGTGAGGAGCTCACACATTCACACTGCCCCTGTGTGAGGAGCTCACACACTCACACTGCCCCTGTGTGAGGAGCTCACACACACTCACACTGCCCCTGTGTGAGGAGCTCACACACTCACACTGCCCCTGCGTGAGGAGCTCACACACACTCACACTGCCCCCTGTGTGAGGAGCTCACACACTCACACTGCCCCTGTGTGAGGAGCTCACACACTCACACTGCCCCTGTGTGAGGAGCTCACACATTCACACTGCCCCTGTGTGAGGAGCTCACACACTCACACTGCCCCTGTGTGAGGAGCTCACACACACTCACACTGCCCCTGTGTGAGGAGCTCACACACTCACAGTGCCCCCTGTGTGAGGAGCTCACACACACTCACACTGCCCCTGTGTGAGGAGCTCACACACACTCACACTGCCCCTGTGTGAGGAGCTCACACACACTCACACTGCCCCTGTGTGAGGAGCTCACACACACTCACACTGCCCCTGTGTGAGGAGCTCACACACACTCACACTGCACCCTGTGTGAGGAGCTCACACACACTCACACTGCACCCTGTGTGAGGAGCTCACACACACTCACACTGCCCCCTGTGTGAGAAGCTCACACACTCATACTGCCCCCTGTGTGAGGAGCTCACACACACTCACACTGCCCCCTGTGTGAGGAGCTCACACACACTCACACTGCCCCCTGTGTGAGGAGCTCACACACACTCACACTGCCCCCTGTGTGAGGAGCTCACACACATTCACACTGCCCCTGTGTGAGGAGCTCACACACTCACACTGCCCCTGTGTGAGGAGCTCACACACACTCACACTGCCCCTGTGTGAGGAGCTCACACACTCACAGTGCCCCCTGTGTGAGGAGCTCACACACACTCACACTGCCCCTGTGTGAGGAGCTCACACACACTCACACTGCCCCTGTGTGAGGAGCTCACACACACTCACACTGCCCCTGTGTGAGGAGCTCACACACACTCACACTGCACCCTGTGTGAGGAGCTCACACACACTCACACTGCACCCTGTGTGAGGAGCTCACACACACTCACACTGCCCCCTGTGTGAGAAGCTCACACACTCATACTGCCCCCTGTGTGAGGAGCTCACACACACTCACACTGCCCCCTGTGTGAGGAGCTCACACACACTCACACTGCCCCCTGTGTGAGGAGCTCACACACACTCACACTGCCCCCTGTGTGAGGAGCTCACACACACTCACACTGCCCCTGTGTGAAGAGTTCACACACACTCACACTGCCCCCTGTGTGAGGAGCTCACACACACTCACACTGTCCCCTGTGTGAGGAGCTCACACACACTCACATTGTCCCGTGTGAGGAGCTCACACACACTCACACTGCCCCCTGTGTGAGGAGCTCACATACTCACACTGCCCCTGTGTGAGGAGCTCACACACACTCACACTGCCCCTTGTGTGAGGAGCTCACACACACTCACACTGCCCCCTGTGTGAGAGCTCACACACTCACACTGCCCCTGTGTGAGGAGCTCACACACTCACACTGCCCCTGTGTGAGGAGCTCACACACTCACACTGCCCCTGTGTGAGGAGCTCACACACACTCACACTGCCCCCTGTGTGAGGAGCTCACACACTCACAGTGCCCCCTGTGTGAGGAGCTCACACACACTCACAGTGCCCCCCTGTGTGAGGAGCTCACACACTCACACTGCACCCTGTGTGAGGAGCTCACACACTCACACTGCCCCTGTGTGAGGAGCTCTCACACACTCACACTGCCCCCTTTGTGAGGAGCTCACACACTCACACTGCCCCCTGTGTGAGAAGCTCACACACTCACACTGCCCCTGTGTGAGGAGCTCACACACTCACACTGCCCCTGTGTGAGGAGCTCACACACACTCACACTGCCCCCCTGTGTGATTATCTCACACACTCACACTGCCCCCTGTGTAAGGAGTTCACATACACTCGCACTGCCCCCTGTGTGCAATATCTTAAGTGTCTGTGGAGTTAATACTGGAGTTGAAATTGGAGGTGAAGATTACAGGAAGATCTGGACTCTGCACAACAACAGTGAGAACGTAACTTTCTAAATGCTGTGATTATTTGTACTCTTCCCATCCTCCGATACCTGGGACCTCTCTCCTCCTGCATCTCACTATGCCCTCCCTATTGCTTTGTTTGTTTACTGTTTCCTCACTCCTTTGTGAACGTTTCTGTACTCTCCAACTTCTCCACTCCCCCCTATCCACATTTCTTCATCTCTCCTCCCCACCGCCTATGCCTGTGCCCATACACTGCACCATTATTTATACACCTCTCTCCCAACAACTTATTTACCCCTTAATAAAAAGCACCCCTACAAATCCTCTATTCACACCCTCTATCTACTCCTTCCTGCTGCTGGGGATATCTCTCCTAATCCTAGACCAAGCCATATACACACCTGCTCCCATCCACCCCTCCCTGCCACTTCTTCTCCTGCTAATGGTGTTAACCTATCTGAGTTAATACTGACTAGCCTTAAAACTCGCCCCACACATCAAGCCCCAATATCCTGCACTCGGGGCTACTGTCCCACACCCACAGTCACTCCAACCACCCATTGTGGCCAAGCACTGCCATCTACTGCCCCTACCCACCAGGCACTGCCAAATACTGCACTTATTCCCTCACGTGCTGTGTCTATAAGTCCCCCAACATACCAATTAGATTGTAAGCTCCCCGGGACAGGGATTTCCTTTCCTATTGTCTAATGTTGTTGCCCTTAATGTATTATTATAATCTCAGTACTGTATTCTTTGTGAGAACACTTTTGGCTATAAATAAAGATATACATATATACACTGCCCCCTGTGTGATGAGCTCACACTCACACTGCCCCCTGTGTGATGAGCTCACACTGCCCCCTGTGTGATGAGCTCACACACACACATACAGTCACACTGCCCCCTGTGTGATGAGCTCACACACTCACACTGCCCCCTGTGTGATGAGCTCACACTCACACACACACCGTCATACTGCCCCCTGTGTGATGAGCTCACACACTCGCACTGACCCCTGTGTGATGAGCTCACACACACACACACACAGTCACACTGCCCCCTGTGTGATGAGCTCACACACTCACACTGCCCCCTGTGTGATGAGCTCTCACTCACACACACACAGTCACACTGCCCCCTGGCAGGTTTCTCTCCAATGTGCTCTGGACATGTGACTGTGATGGACATGAGAGCAGCCAATACTAACAGCTGTGGAAGAGGCGGGACTAAGAGGGAGAAGAGCCTTTAAAAAAGGGAGGCAGCCATGTTAGATCAGATCTGCGCAGACCTGAGTGTTACCAGGTTAATTCGAGGTTTGCTGAGAGTGCACGTGGCACGTGGTAACAGGAGCTGAGAGTGCACGTAACACGTGGTAACAGGAGCTGAGAGTGCACGTGGCACGCGGTAACAGGAGCTGAGAGTGCACGTGGCACGTGGTAACGAGCTGAGAGTGCACGTGGCTCGTGGTAACAGGAGCTGAGAGTGCACGTGGCTCGTGGTAACAGGAGCTGAGAGTGCACGTGGCACGTGGTAACAGGAGCTGAGAGTGCACGTAACACGTGGTAACAGGAGCTGAGAGTGCACGTGGCACGTGGTAACAGGAGCTGAGAGCCACGGTTTCAGAGTGGGAAAGAGATCACGCGCGGATGGAGGGGATCCTGGGCGGTTATAAAGACACAGCGGTACCGAAGCACCTGCAACAGGTACATCACGCGCTCCCACGGTGTGCCGGCAGCAGCACACGCCAACATACCCAGGATTGGGCAGCTACTACCCCACTGACACCTTAGACGCCTGAGTTTCGTGCATACTGTATGCCGTATAAGAAAAAATATTGAAATCACAAAGGTGGTTATTAAAACTGTCCCTGCAAAAATAATGCTAAGAAAATGTTCCTGTATGGATAGGAAGCGTTACCTGCAAATGTTGGCAACAGAGTTGCATAGTTCACATCACCGTTCATTGGGCGACCCTGCTAAGATCATATTCATTGTGATACTCTGCAGAGATGTGTGTTGCAGAATATACCAATTACTGGACATCTGGGAACCATTAAAATGTCACCAAAATATCAACATTCTCAAAACAAAAACCGTAAGCGACACATTGTCATTCAGTGACACAACTTCCGCCCAAAAGTCACATACATTCTACTTTGTAACATTGTAGGCACTATAAGTAGGGAACACGGGAACCGGTGATGGGAGAGGCCGTATCCGGGGATTTCAGCATGTATTAATGCCACAAACTTTATTCAAGTTGGCGTTTTTCTTTAACTACATCACAAATGGAATCACCAATTCCAAGTCTTCTTCCAACAGCCTGGAACTCGCCTAAGCTCAGGACAACGTGAGCGGTGGGGTCTTCAATACTACAAAATCCTTGGTTACCAGGTGAAAAGCTTTGTGATCTGTGGCTAGGTTACCTTTCACATTTCAAGCACGGCAGATAATACTCTATGTAATCCCTTCGCTTTCTGGCAGGATCTGAAATGTGCCGCTTTGCCATATTTTGCTGCCTTTCATAATGCCATTGTACTGCGGTCGAGGACAATAATGACTGTGGTTTCGGGATTGTGAGCAAGAAAATTGACTCTGCAATAGAATAATCCTGCCCTAAATTAGTGTATATACTAAAGTCTCCCAGTAATGAATGAGTGCTCTAAAAAAAACTATTTCTTTGGAAACAGAGAGATTCACTCACTTGACCTTCCAGCACCCACAGGGTTCAAACCAAGAACATGCATTTGTTTCATTTATATACAAACATCCCAAACGGCTGCACTGGTATAACCGCAGGCACTCCACATGTCTCTTCCCAGATCACCCTGTTAAGACTCTGCTGTGATATAACAGAGCAGGCAAATGGTCCCCACAGGACCAAATAACAAACCAACCAGAGGATGTCTGCTCAGTGTGTATGGAGACAGATTTACTGTAATACTCCCATACATTTGACAGATATAAGCAATGACTGTTTTATGAGGCTACTTTCTTAACCCCATCATTTCTATCCAGAGGCACTGCAGGAGTTTGGTAGCCTTCTCACATCCACTTAATAATACAGTGCTTACTTTAGCATGGTTTATCGTGTCCTGTGCCTCATTGTGGCAGTATACACGGGCTGATAATGCATCGTGTCCATATAGACACAGGTGGCACAATCAGTCCCTGCTTTAGCACAAGTGGTGGAGATCTCGTGGGCGCCAGACTGGGTCCTGGGGCAGGTGGTGATCTCGTGGGTGCCAGACTGGGTCCTGGGGCAGGTGTTGGAGATCTCGTGGGCGCCAGACTGGGTCCTGGGGTAGGTGTTGGAGATCTCGTGGGTGCCAGACTGGGTTCTGGGGTAGGTGTTGGAGATCTCGTGGGTGCCATACTGGGTCCTGGGGTAGGTGTTGGAGATCTCGTGGGTGCCAGACTGGGTCCTGGGGTAGGTGTTGGAGATCTCATGGTTGCCAGACTGGGTCCTGGGGCAGGTGGTGGAGATCTCGTGGGCGCCAGACTGGGTCCTGGGGCAGGTGGTGATCTCGTGGGTGCCAGACTGGGTCCTGGGGCAGGTGTTGGAGATCTCGTGGGCGCCAGACTGGGTCCTGGGGTAGGTGGTGGAGATCTTGTGGGTGCCAGACTGGGTCCTGGGACAAGTGGTGGAGATCTCGTGGGTGCCAGACTGGGTCCTGGGGCAGGTGGTGGAGATCTTGTGGGTGCCAGACTGGGTCCTGGGGTAGGTGTTGGAGAACTCGTGGGTGCCAGACTTGGTCCTGGGGCAGGTGGTGGAGATCTTGTGGGTGCCAGACTGGGTCCTGGGGCAGGTGGTGGAGATCTCGTGGGTGCCAGACTGGGTCCTGGGGCAGGTGGTGGAGATCTTGTGGTGCCAGACTGGGTCCTGGGGTAGGTGTTGGAGAACTCGTGGGTGCCAGACTTGGTCCTGGGGCAGGTGGTGGAGATCTCGTGGGTGCCAGACTGGGTCCTGGGGCAGGTGGTGGAGATCTTGTGGGTGCCAGACTGGGTCCTGGGGCAGGTGGTGATCTCGTGGGTGCCAGACTGGGTCCTGGGGCAGGTGTTGGAGATCTCGTGGGCGCCAGACTGGGTCCTGGGGTAGGTGTTGGAGATCTCGTGGGTGCCAGACTGGGTCCTAGGACAAGTGGTGGAGATCTCGTGGGTGCCAGACTGGGTCCTGGGGCAGGTGGTGGAGATCTTGTGGGTGCCAGACTGGGTCCTGGGGTAGGTGTTGGAGAACTCGTGGGTGCCAGACTTGGTCCTGGGGCAGGTGGTGGAGATCTCGTGGGTGCCAGACTTGGTCCTGGGGCAGGTGGTGGAGATCTCGTGGGTGCCAGACTGGGTCCTGGGGCAGGTGGTGGAGATCTTGTGGTGCCAGACTGGGTCCTGGGGTAGGTGTTGGAGATCTCGTGGGTGCCAGACTGGGTCCTGGGGCAGGTGGTGGAGATCTTGTGGGTGCCAGACTTGGTCCTAGGACAAGTGGTGGAGATCTCGTGGAGCCAGACTAGGTCCTGAGGCAGGTGGTGAGCTGGGTTGTGTGGGCAGATAGCGTAATGCCTGGTTGGTATATATTCTCATGGTGGCTGAGCCGGTTATCCGGCCAGCAGGGGGGGGGGTCACGAGTCACGATTATGCGTGGGCTCAAGACACAGCCACGGGCAGACTGGCACAGTTCGGTATACGGGTTATATAATATATGTTGGCGTATAATAAAAGCGGTGGCTGTTATACCCCATACACCCCATACAGTGTGGCGTTTTATGTGTCCGTGTCTGTTATTGGGGGGCAGGGGGGTGGCGAGGAACGTGGCGCATCCGTGGGTCAAGAAAACCAGCCGTATGTGACCTAATCTGCTCTTTACATACTGTATGCCGGGCTGCTCCATGTGGAAGCGTTTAATATAAGCCGAATCGGAAAATATCCATTGCGCCGGCACTATTAGAATATCAATTAGATTCAGATTAACACAAAGAAATCTCTCTCCTAGACTGCACTCTGCTGCCGGGAACCTGAACAGAGTTATTGCACTAATAAACATAACAGATCGTATAACGGTCTGACAATAAAAACATATTGCACGAGACGATATAACGTATGCGAGCTGCGCAAGGAACACAGACAGGAAACAGATTACTGCGCGTTCTACCGTAAATAAGGAGCTTTAGGTTGTGCTTTTGCATAGAAATATATCACTTTTATGAACGCTCATATTCAAACAGATAATCTTATTCCAATGCTACTTGCCCCTGAAATGTACTTGCTGCCTCAGTACTCGATAATAAAGTTAAAATGAGGGGAACGTGGATGGGCGGCATTATTATAACGAAATAATACAGAACGCGCAGCGGCGGGAAACGGATCAAGTGTCACAGACTGACACCGCTGCAAATCGCGTCATGTTAGCACAGCGTCAGCGTAACAACGTGATTGGCTGAACATTGCTCTACGCGCGCCTTGAGCCTTCTGGGAGAGGTTAGAAAGCCGAGATGTGTCGCTGGCGCAAATTGAGGTCTCCCAATGAATCACACAAAGAGGCAGAGGGGAGAGAGTCCCACGCTTCCACCCGTGAGGCATTAAACCCGGGGTGGGCAACTGCACTCCTCAAGGGCCACCAGCGGATCAGCTTTTCAGGATATCCCTGCTTCAGCACAGGTGGCTCAAACAGTCGAAGACAGCCACTTCAGCACAGCTTCAGCACAGGTGGCTCAATCAGTGGCTCAGTTTTTCACCTGTGCTGAAGCAGGGATATCCTGAAAACATGGCCTGCTGGTGGCCCCTGAGGACTGGAGTTGTTTCCCCTGCATTAGACTGAGTCGGGGTGCGGTACCCCCCCCCCCCCGTATTGATGAGGTGAATCCCAGCCCCGGTGCACGCTGCGTCGGTGGAATGAATGGGAAACTCCGGGCAGGTTGCAGGAGATGTTGCAGCTTTGGCAGCGAACGCGACGGAAACCCGTCATGCTCTGAGTTACACGGGGAGATGTAGCGTTTTCCTCCCCTATCGGGAAATTAAAATGTCCTCCATATCTCGCAAGCCAATGGAAAGCTGCATTGTGATCGCGGGGTTGACTTTTAAATGTCCATGAAAGATTAGCGGCGAATAAACCCGGGAATTACTGGCAATATTATTACCCACAATTCCAATCCCATCGCAATATACAACTTAAAGCAGCAATGGCCGCAGGGGCCGATATAAGGCTAGTACCTTGCCTCCTGAGCACGTGTTGCTGCTTTAAAAAAACAAGTTTGTGTTAAAAAAAGAACTCATGCTTTTCTCTCTAGCTCCTGAAGTTGCCATGGTAACCGCAAGGCCGCGCTGGCCTCCATTTTAACCTCCCAGACACTTAATATTTCAAAGCTTATATCTCCTGTCCTGAATGCACCTTCATTCCTATATTTAACCGCAGCTCACAATGCAATAGGCAGCTGATTGTCGCAGTGTGTGCCGCGCCTTACATAAAGTAGTGATACTGTGCTGTTAAAATACATACCTTTATCTGAAAAAAGCAAATACAGTTGTATGTTTGCAGCTAAAATAAAATGGCGGCACTCCAGGATTGCAAATAAACACGGAGTGGTACTCGTTACTCTCCTATAACCATCACACTGTGCAGACGGCAGCTTCCTAGAGCATGCTCATTCTTCAACAGATGTTTTCATGCAGCGAGACACAATTTAAATGTTTACTGTTCTGTTTCCAATAAGAAAGTTGCTATATCCAGCTTTACCGGCAATTATACGCTGCAGCGGGACATATTATATTCATGTATCTACACACATCAGTATCTCTATTGTGATTGGCAGGACCTCCTACAGACCCTGGAATAACCAACGCGTTTGGTAGACCAGCCCTTTGGATAGGAGACAAACTGTATAATATACAGCTACAGATCGTCGGAAGACACAACGCCAGTGCAGACTTGCTCCTGGTGCTCAGCTGATTGGCAGAAGGACCCAGGGCCATATTTACTAAACAGTGCTACAACAATCCAATTTTGGCGATTCAAAGAACAACCGTTTCATAATCTCTTTGGTTTCTTTTAACGAATCGAAACCAAATATTTGGCTGGGTTTTTTTTCTCCTGAAAATAAGTTACTTTTTGCTTTTCTTAGGGGCTTTTGCATGGGGGGGGGGGGGCGCCTGTCCATCAAGTGTTTTCTTTACGTTTAGTGCACCCTGGCCTTATCAGCAACCAAAAGTAAGGGGGAAGAGAGAGAGAGAGGAGAGAGAGGGGGGGAGGAGGAGACGAAAGAGAGTGTGGGGGGAGGAGAGCATGTTTGGGGGGAGGTGATATCCCATTGTCAATAATCACTCGCCCGGATGTGACCCCATAAAGCCGCAAACCCTGGCTGTTCATTTTATTTATTTATTCATTATTTTATTTTTTAACAGGATTCAACCAAATCTGGAGAATGTTCGGTAGAACTTTTTGGTTGAAAAAAAAAAACCCACTTTGGTCGGATTTTCCACGCTTTGTTTTTTTCTCAACATTCGCAAATGTTCCCGCGTTCCGGCTCAGGAGCGCTTTCTGGGGTAAGTTACCGTGTGGCCCGGCTCTTTTACAGATACAGTAGTCTTGGCTCAAAGCCCTTAGAGACCTGATTAAATGTTTAGGGTCTGCACAGCAATACAAATCTAGTTCATAAGGGGTTACTCACTTGACCACGTACTTTAACTTTCAAGCTTTGTTCCCCTCTACCCCTACCCATACCCCTACCCATACCCATACCCCTACCCATACCCCAACCCCTACCCATACCCCTACCCATTAACACACCAGCTGCAATACCCCTACCCATACCCCTACCCATACCCCTACCCATTAACACACCAGCTGCAATACCCACACAGCCCTGAGTTGGAGCTAAAATAGACACAACTTTCATTAAACCATAAATATATATTCAACACTTTCCAAACCAACTTTTACCCAGACTGAGTACCCAACCTGTTACCCTGCCAGAGTACCCAACCTGTTACCCTGCCAGAGTACCCAACCTGTTACCCTGCCAGAGTACCCAACCTGTTACCCTGCCAGAGTACCCAACCTGTTACCCTGCCAGAGTACCCAACCTGTTACCCTGCCAGAGTACCCAACCTGTTACCCTGCCAGAGTACCCAACCTGTTACCCTGCCAGAGTACCCAACCTGTTACCCTGCCAGAGTACTCAACCTGTTACCCTGCCAGAGTACCCAACCTGTTACCCTGCCAGAGTACCCAACCTGTTACCCTGCCAGAGTACCCAACCTGTTACCCAGCCGTGAGTACCCAACCAGTCATTCAGCCATTGGGGCTCCACCGACCACTCCAACCCAGTCAGGTGCCTCCTACGTTAACCAAACCCAGCTGAGGAACTCCCCGTTAACGCCACCCAGTGAATACCGCTCCCTCTGCCCAATTTCCTATCCTACTCCCCATATTGTAACGCCACCCACTCTGGCGGGGTTTTATCTCACCCTATGTACCAACATTGTTGCAGTTGTGACAGAAATAATAATTAATCTAAAAGCATTATACCATTTATAAAAAAAAACTTCTACTGTCCCAAGGGAGATTTATCCCTGTCTGGGAGCGCGTGGTGGATCCCAGGTCACTTCCTCCCTCCTTTATGGCGTCCACAGCCCTCCCCTCCACCACTAGCCAACCCCCAAACAATGGGCCAAAGCACTTTACGCTGTATTTTGAAAGTTTTCAGCAATATTAATGTAAAAAGAGGAGTGAGTTGCTAAAAACAAAGCAAAACTACGTTTGCAACAACAAGAAATAACAGTACTGTCTGTGGTGGTGAAATTGGAAAGTAGGGGTCAACGAACCCCCAGAACACTCACAGTAGATCCCCTGTTTGATTTTTCACTGATACATTTTGTTAGTCTCCCGGATAAACGTACATATGTAGTTCAATGAGGAAGTTCTCCAAAATAATGATGATAGCAACTTTCCCCAATAAATATCATGGAAGATTTAGCACTAATAATTGTGTTAATACTCATTTCTTCATGTCAAAGTATTTGTGCGTTTGCACCCTGTTTTAGCGTTAGAGATGTGCAAGGTCGCTGCTGAGTCGGAGTTTGCGAGGGATCCACCCAAGTGTTACGTCCCGCTGCATTGCAATTTAGTTTAATCTACTAGATAGTTACGCTTTCTAAAAGCACTAGGTTCGCGTAATGTACCAGTGAAGGTGTAGAACTGGATCCGTTAATATCCCAGTAGCATTAAAGGACTGAACCCAACTCCTAACAGGACGCTGTGAGGAAGACTTATGCTGTAGCGCAGTACCATGTAGTGTGAAGACAAGAACACTTGCCTTTGAAGTGGATGGACCCAGTTAAAATCCCGGTGTCAGCTCCTTGTGACCTAGGGTAGTCACTGTGTCTCCCTGTGCCTCATGCACCAAAATGAGATTGGAAGCCCTTTAACTATGATAGCACCACATGGTTGGCATGCTTTAAACCCTTTTGACGTTCTAGGTACGTCATGGAGAAATGGCTAGTTTTCAAGGGGCTAATCAGGTGCACCGCTCCAACTGAGTGGTCACCCCCCTCCGTTTCCTTCCGCTGGGGGGAGGGGAAACTGTTGGGGTCATATATGATTGCTGTGGAAGACAGAGGTCCAATGGGACTCTGGTGCTAACAGTTAGGGTTAAGGTAAGCGCCTATGTAGAGCGCTGAATACGTTGTCAGCGCGACGTCATACATAATATTATTCTTAGAGATTAATAAAGGTTTTAGGCAGGGACACTGGAATGTACACATGTTATCATGACACTATGCACCATGCACTTTGAAGGAGAGACATTCCCCTGTCCCATCTTCAACACAGCTTTACATACACCATCTACAACATTGACCAATTCTGGTCACATTCTTTCCAAAGCATTTTCTTCCCAAACAAATCTTGATTTTATCAAATTTCCATCTTTTCCCATCTCGTAGATTTATTGAGCAGATTTTCGCCAAGCTTAAAAAGTGGGAATGAAATGACAACCAAATCTGCACAGTTTCATCCAGATGTGACCTTCTCCCTAGTGTTTAAAGAAAATGAGGCGTTTAGCATTAATTAGCCTGACATCCCAAAACCATGTCAAGCACAAGACATGATCCTATTATGACAATGCAGTAGCCCAGCAATGAGAGAGTATCCCCGAGGAGTATTCACTTGAAGGGCCTTTCTCTAACCTGTCCAGAAGTTACACCGAGGAAGCTGGGATGTCTCTTAAGAAAACTTTCTAAACAATTTATATAGCCTGTGTGTCATTGAGAAGATGTATTGTTTCCACGCCATAAATAGAGACAGTCTCACTGTATCTGTACTACATCTTCCCAATCTCAAACCATTTGTATTCAATGACATCCCATCAACTCTCCATCTAACCATAATCCTTCACAAACTTCAGCTGAGCAAGAGTACGGATGTCATTAATGATTTAGCGATGATTGAATTGTCTGTGCTTGTTCATAGGTGAATATTACAATGTGTACGCCGCCCTTCCTTGACCATGTATAATGGTACTGAGCATCTGTATCCACTCTCAGACACCCACCGAATCATCTTCTTAGAACTTTAGGGGGCAATTTCATTTTGCAACAAGTCAACACATGAATGAATGGGATATCTTATCCACATACATGGACATCATAATTTTGGGGTCTCTCAGTAAGGTGGGCACATCATAGGGGCACCCCCTCTTAAGATATGTGTATATGAAGCCATTGGGAAAGTCAGCATGAAGCCAGGTTATATACTATAGGAAAACGTATTTGCAGCAAGAAGAAAGGTGACTATGTCACTTTGTAGATCATTGGTAAGAACTCAACAGACTTAAGGACCTCAACGTACAAGGAGAAGCTGGAAGGAGAGATGTTAGAAACATTCTATAACATCAAGGGTATCAACAAGGTGCAGGAAGGAAATATCTCCGGGGAAGAGAAGAGCTAGAACATCAAGTGTATCAACAAGGTGCAGGAAGGAAACATCTCCGGGGAAGAGAAGAGCTAGAACACCAAGTGTATCAACAAGGTGCAGGAAGGAAACATATCTCCGGGGAAGAGAAGAGCTAGAACACCAAGTGTATCAACAAGGTGCAGGAAGGAAACATATCTCCGGGGAAGAGAAGAGCTAGAACACCAAGTGTATCAACAAGGTGCAGGAAGGAAACATCTCCGGGAAAGAGAAGAGCTAGAACACTGAGTGTATCAACAAGGTGCAGGAAGGAAACATATCTCCGGGAAAAAGAAGAGCTAGAACACCGAGTGTATCAACAAGGTGCAGGAAGGAAACATTTCCGGGAAAGAGAAGAGCTAGAACACCAAGTGTATCAACAAGGTGCAGGAAGGAAACATATCTCCGGGGAAGAGAAGAGCTAGAACACCAAGTGTATCAACAAGGTGCAGGAAGGAAACATCTCCGGGGAAGAGAAGAGCTAGAACACCAAGTGTATCAACAAGGTGCAGGAAGGAAACATATCTCCGGGAAAGAGAAGAGCTAGAACACCAAGTGTATCAACAAGGTGCAGGAAGGAAACATATCTCCGGGGAAGAGAAGAGCTAGAACACCAAGTGTATCAACAAGGTGCAGGAAGGAAACATCTCCGGGAAAGAGAAGAGCTAGAACACTGAGTGTATCAACAAGGTGCAGGAAGGAAACATTTCCGGGAAAGAGAAGAGCTAGAACACCAAGTGTATCAACAAGGTGCAGGAAGGAAACATATCTCCGGGGAAGAGAAGAGCTAGAACACCAAGAGTATCAACAAGGTGCAGGAAGGAAACATATCTCCGGGAAAGAGAAGAGCTAGAACACCAAGTGTATCAACAAGGTGCAGGAAGGAAACATCTCCGGGGAAGAGAAGAGCTAGAACACCAAGTGTATCAACAAGGTGCAGGAAGGAAACATATCTCCGGGAAAGAGAAGAGCTAGAACACCAAGTGTATCAACAAGGTGCAGGAAGGAAACATATCTCCGGGGAAGAGAAGAGCTAGAACACCAAGTGTATCAACAAGGTGCAGGAAGGAAACATCTCCGGGAAAGAGAAGAGCTAGAACACCGAGTGTATCAACAAGGTGCAGGAAGGAAACATATCTCCGGGGAAGAGAAGAGCTAGAACACCAAGTGTATCAACAAGGTGCAGGAAGGAAACATCTCCGGGGAAGAGAAGAGCTAGAACACCAAGTGTATCAACAAGGTGCAGGAAGGAAACATATCTCCGGGGAAGAGAAGAGCTAGAACACCAAGTGTATCAACAAGGTGCAGGAAGGAAACATCTCCGGGAAAGAGAAGAGCTAGAACACCGAGTGTATCAACAAGGTGCAGGAAGGAAACATATCTCCGGGGAAGAGAAGAGCTAGAACACCAAGTGTATCAACAAGGTGCAGGAAGGAAACATCTCCGGGAAAGAGAAGAGCTAGAACACCAAGTGTATCAACAAGGTGCAGGAAGGAAACATATCTCCGGGGAAGAGAAGGGCTAGAACACCAAGTGTATCAACAAGGTGCAGGAAGGAAACATCTCCGGGGAAGAGAAGAGCTAGAACACCAAGTGTATCAACAAGGTGCATGAAGGAAACATTTCCAGGAAAGAGAAGAGCTAGAACACCAAGTGTATCAACAAGGTGCAGGAAGGAAACATTTCCAGGAAAGAGAAGAGCTAGAACACCGAGTGTATCAACAAGGTGCAGGAAGGAAACATATCTCCGGGGAAGAGAAGAGCTAGAACACCAAGTGTATCAACAAGGTGCAGGAAGGAAACATATCTCCGGGGAAGAGAAGAGCTAGAACACCAAGTGTATCAACAAGGTGCAGGAAGGAAACATTTCCAGGAAAGAGAAGGGCTAGAACACCAAGTGTATCAACAAGGTGCAGGAAGGAAACATATCTCCGGGGAAGAGAAGAGCTAGAACACCGAGTGTATCAACAAGGTGCAGGAAGGAAACATCTCCGGGGAAGAGAAGAGCTAGAACACCAAGTGTATCAACAAGGTGCAGGAAGGAAACATTTCCAGGAAAGAGAAGGGCTAGAACACCGAGTGTATCAACAAGGTGCAGGAAGGAAACATTTCCAGGAAAGAGAAGGGGCTAGAACACCAAGTGTATCAACAAGGTGCAGGAAGGAAACATATCTCCGGGGAAGAGAAGAGCTAGAACACCAAGTGTATCAACAAGGTGCAGGAAGGAAACATATCTCACGGAAAGAGAAGAGCTAGAACACCAAGTGTATCAACAAGGTGCGGAAAGAGAAGAGCTAGAACAGTAGGTCATGCTCTGAAGTTGAAGGGTGGGAGACTCGGGGGAGATATGAGGAAGTAGTTCAAACAAAGGGTGGTGGATGAATGGCAGAGCCAACCAGCAGAGGTGGTAGCAGTTATTACGGTAAAGGAATTAAAAACTGCAGGTTGGGAAGGAGGTCACACGACTTTGGGGCAAAGCAATTCAGTAGATATGCCTTCTGGCGACACAGGGGTTAAGATCCCCATTCCCTATTATGTTATTCTTATATGTTTGTTATGCTTACATACAATATCTTATATGTTTGTTATGCTTACATACAATATCTTATATGTTTGTTATGCTTACATACAATAAGTCTTTGACCACAAGGAATTAAAAATAACCTTAATGTATGTTTACATGAGAACACGGTCCCTATTAAATAGCAAAAAGCAAGGTCATATGATGCACATGAAAATATGTATGTCACATACGTTAATGTATATATATGTGTGTGTGTGTGTATATATATATATTTATATATATATAATGTACAGTATAAGCGCATAGGAGCAGGGTTCGCTCTGTGTATGCGCTATACATGTCATTGAGATATCGCTCTGTGTATGCGCTATACATGTCATTGAGATAGACAGATAAGTTTACACTGTACGCTGTTTTACTGAAGTTATCTCACTCATTTCCACGAGGTTACAGACACAAGGTTGGGAATCGCACACGGTTCAATGGATTTGCACTGGATGGGCGACCTTTCACCTTAAGGTTACCAGTTGAAATCCATCACCAGTAAATAGTTACAGAAGTCATTATGACGTAATGAGCTCCCAGCATTCCTGGGATCTCAGGGAAGAGGCAGATTACCCCACTAAACGCGCATATTTTCTCCTGCCTGCAGCGAGAAACGTAACTCGTGAAAAATGGGGTTACGCCGCAGAAATAACGATGACGGATTATTATGGTCTCAGGAAAATACAGATACTGATGTTTTCACAAATTCTCAGCATACATGTAGTTCCAAAGTAAATGAGCAGCAGAACTTGCATGTAAACTGCGCATAAAGCGAATATTCCGTAACGTTCTTAGCACGTTTAGGTAATCTGCCCCAGTAGATCTGAAATTGCAAAACAAACGGTTTAAAAATAAAATGTTTAAAAGAGCAGTAGAGGGATCGTTTTTTGTCTGAGCCATTTCACACCACTGTAGTTAAAATATATAGGGGCTTATTCAATAAAGTACCATTTGTTGCTGCCGCGCGGAAAATCCCTTTCAAGTCAATGGGAATTTCGGAAAATTGCAGATCTGGCATCTTGGAGAATAAGCCCCGAGGTGATAATTGGTATTGAGCCTTTAAGAGATATGCTTTCGAAACACAGAGTTGCAACGTGAAATGTAATTGCTACATCATTGGAAGATGAGAGGCGGAAATATTTGTGGTTACAAACATTTCGCCATTTCTGCTCTGCAGCGAAATTGGCCACAGGCTGTTGGCTAATCGTATAGCAATAGAGCAGTACTGAGCTCGGCATAGACATTAGCATGTATAAACTCATAGGTAGCTGGGAACATGTCTCCGAGGGTTATCGAGCAAATGTCCTTTTTGCCCTAAAATTAACACGTGAGGCGCTGTGTGAAAAATTCACAAATAAACGGTAACTTGTATCAAAGATTCACAGACGGCAAATTGATTTCATTTCATGTTGTGTCACTGTGTTAATGGGACCAGGGGGTTTGGAGCAGTTAGGGGAGGAAATATAGGGAAACGTTAGGGGAGCGGTTATAGGAGCAGTTAGGGGAGGAGTTATAGGGAGCGGTTACAGGAGCAGTTAGGGGAGGAGTTATAGGGAGCGGTTACAGGAGCAGTTAGGGGAGGAGTTATAGGGAGCGGTTATAGGAGCAGTTAGGGGAGGAGTTATAGGGAGCGGTTACAGGAGCAGTTAGGGGATGAGTTATAGGGAGCGGTTACAGGAGCAGTTAGGGGAGGAGTTATAGGGAGCGGTTATAGGAGCAGTTAGGGGAGGAGTTATAGGGAGCGGTTACAGGAGCAGTTAGGGGAGGAGTTATAGGGAGCGGTTATAGGAGCAGTTAGGGGAGGAGTTATAGGGTGCGGTTATAGGAGCAGTTAGGGGAGGAGTTATACAGAGCGATTATAGGAGCAGTTAGGGGAGGAGTTATAGGGAGCGGTTACAGGAGCAGTTAGGGGAGGAGTTATAGGGAGCGGTTACAGGAGCAGTTAGGGGAGGAGTTACAGGGAGCGGTTATAGGAGCAGTTAGGGGAGGAGTTATAGGGAGCGGTTTCAGGAGCAGTTAGGGGAGGAGTTATAGGGAGCGGTTACAGGAGCAGTTAGGGGAGGCGTAATAGGGAGCGGTTATAGGGGCAGTTAGGGGAGGCGTTATAGGGAGCGGTTATAGTAGCAGTTAGGGGAGGAGTTATAGGGAGCGGTTACAGGAGCAGTTAGGGGAGGCGTAATAGGGAGCGGTTATAGGGGCAGTTAGGGGAGGCGTTATAGGGAGCGGTTATAGTAGCAGTTAGGGGAGGCGTTATAGGGAGCGGTTATAGGAGCAGTTATAGGGAGCGGTTATAGGAGCAGTTAGGGGAGGAGTTATAGGGAGCAGTTACAGGGGCATCTAGGGGAGGAGTTATAGGGAGCGGTTATAGGAGCAGTTAGGGGAGGCGTTATAGGAGCAGTTAGGGGAGGCGTTATAGGGAGCGGTTATAGTAGCAGTTAGGGGAGGCGTTATAGAGAGCGGTTATAGGAGCAGTTATAGGGAGCGGTTACAGGAGCATCTAGGGGAGGAGTTATAGGAGTAAGGTTACCTGTGTTGGGTGTAGGTTGGCATAAAGATACCCCCTCTGACCTGTCGGCTTTTTTGTGACACATATAATACCTTATAAAAAATATGCAGATGTAACAAGACTTACTGTGCCCAGAGCCGCGGGCAAAAAAGCAAAACTCCCAATTGTTTTTTTTAATAAGATTTTATACTTATTTGAAGCATTTTTGCTCGTGCGTGGTGACGCTATTTTAGAAACTTCCTGCTTATTTAGATTTTTTTTCATATTTAAAAAAAAACACCAAAATAAATCTAGTTTTGGGAAAACACACATTTTATTCTGAACCAAAAGCCCCAGTGAAAGTGCTCACCCTTTGTATCCTATTCTGTGCATCATTTATTTTTTAATGTCAACATAATCCTCCACGTTTAAGCTGTTATTATTTACAAGTTAACAGAAGATGCATTTCATGCAACCACAGGTAGAAACTGGTGCATTGCTTTCCTGCGCATGAATGCAATGAGGTCTTATAACAGGGGTGCTTAACTGCAGTGGCATGTCCCCTCCAACAGGTCAGGTTTTCAGGATATCCCAGCTTCAGCACAGGTGGCTCAATCAGTTCCTGCTTCAGGACAGGTGGCTCAATCAGTCCCTGCTTCAGCATAGGTGGCTCAGTAATCAGCCACTTATTGAGCAACCTGTGCTGAAGCTGGGATATCCTGAAAATCTGACCTGTTGGGGGCTTGATTTGAGCAGCCTTATAATATGAATATGCACACAGTACAGCTTGTGACACTCAGCATGTCACATCCCATCCCATCACATCCCAGTACATCCCATCCCAGCCCAGTACATCCCATCCCAGCCCAGTACATCCCATCACATCCCAGCACATCCCATCACATCCCATCCCAGTACATCCCATCCCAGTACATCCCATCCCAGTACATCCCAGCCCAGTACATCCCATCACATCCCAGCACATCCCAGTACATCCCATCCCAGTACATCCCATCCCAGTACATCCCATCCCAGTACATCCCATCCCAGCCCAGTACGTCCCATCCCATCCCAGTACATCCCATCCCAGCCCAGTACATCCCAGCACATCCCAGCCCAGCGGTGCGTAAATGTCCCTCCTGGCAGCGAGGCGCACGGGTCCCCACATCACTGCGCTGCTGCAGCGCTTCCCAGCCTGCGCTCCGGGGACCCTGGCCGCTCATTGGCTGGGTGGGATACTTGGTACTAATATCCCAGTGGTGCCTGCAGCAGTAATCACCCAGTGCGGGTCTGTGACATCAGCTGGAGCAGTGATGCTGTGATAGTAAAGTGTCAGTGGGAGGAGGGACCTGCTGGGGGTGAGGAGCAGGGCGCAGCTGGGGGGACTCGGCACTTACACGGAGGAGAGCACAGCGCCGGGTGGGACCAGGTTCTCCGCAGCCTCTCACTTCTCCCCTCTCACTTCTCCCCTCTCCCCTCTCCCCGGGCTGAGGCACTAGGGGCATCGCAGCTGCACAGGGGGCTGGGGGTATTTGGATGCCTGTTTCCCCCCCCCTGAGCCCCCTCATGGTTGCACGGGGGGATATTTTGTGACACTGGAATCCTGCTCAACCCAACAACATGACACTTCTGGGCTCGGAACATTCGCTGTTGATTCGGAGCAAGTTCAGATCAGGTAGGGGGATTGAAGCCCTGGGGAGTTCACCCTACAGGTGGGCAGGTCACAGGGGTCTCCTTTTCACTTTTACAGCTGGTTTGTCTGCAGAGCCCGGTGTTTAGTAGAAAAGCCCTTTTATGCGCTTGGAGACACCTTGGTTTTGCAATGGGTCATTTATACTTAAATCATATACAGTATGTGCACATTACAGAACATTCTGGGTTCCTTTAAGTAGAACTTTAACCCTTTCGCTGCCAGAATATTTCTTATTAAAAAATATTGCAGCTATTAAAACTATTTCAGCCTGGCATGTAAAGGGTAAATACTGTCCCCATATGCTTAATCCTGTTAATGACCCTGCTAAGTGGCATGTAAAGGGTAACATACTGTCATATTAATGACCCTGCTAAGTGGGCATGCTGCTGCTGCTGTAGTGTAATACCCGGGACCGCTGCTGTACTGTATATTGGTGAATGAATAAGTTATTTCCCTGAAGCAACTGTTTTTTGGCCGTTCATACACTATTTAAATAACCACTTTCCGGAGAAAAGCCACTTCCTACCACAATCTTCTTAAGCCATTTAAATGAAAAATGTTGTGTTTAGAAATTGTGCAAAGAGCTATTCAGACAAACATCTGCAAAGACTTCATCACTAAAGCAGCTACTGTACCTTAACTGTAAATACATGTTATATATACAAATGTATAAATTATGTGTGTGTGTATATATTTAAATATGTATATATATATATACACAGACATATATTTAAATATATATATTTTCATATATATATATATATATACACACACACACACACACACACACACACACACACACACACACACATTTCAATAATTATATTTTGTGTGTGTGTAGATGTTTTAATGTGTGTGTAATATATCTGTATATATCTACTGTAGTCAATACAGTATGTCATGATATGTTGTGACACTTGTTATGCACAGAATATGCATTACTTGAATTTAATGCAAAACCTGTGTTATTATATTTTTGTTTGTTTTTGATGTTTTTTTACGCTGTCACATTCAGTGACATCTGCCTGTTTTCCTGTGAAACATAACACCGAGATGTTGCAAGGTCAAACAAATGACCTTGGAAATTAACAATGAATAACAATGCTACATGTGTTGGCACTAGCAGCAGACACTTTGTGTGGGGTTACAATGCATGCAGATAATACGGTTGGACCATCAAATATTGATGATTTGCTTATTTAAACCCATCCGCAATGCCTTTGTGCTACTTCAGTAATTCCTTATATACAGATTGTTTCGAACAGACGTATAGTATTTGAATGCAAACATAACAGATTTGATGTGTGCATGTTAACAGCAGTAACCAATTTCATATGCACATCAAAACATTTCACCTGCTCTGTACATACAGAAGGCTTCGATAACATCTAGCATTGCAAACACAATCTCCTTCGTATAAGAAATATTTTACGGCTGTCCGCAGTGATCCACTCCTTTCTTGTTGCAAAATGCTTCCTCATAAGAAACTTTATTGGTGGTGGTGGTGGTGGTGGTGGTGGTGGTGGTGGTGGTGGTGGTGGTGGTGGTGGTGGTGGTGGTGGTGGTGTGTGTGTGTGTGTGTGTGTGTGTGTGTGTGTGTGTGTGTGTGTGTGTGTGTGTGTGTGTGTGTGTGTGTGTGTGTGTGTGTGTGTGTGTGGAGGGGTGGGGGGGGATACTAAATTAAGTGTTTTGCTTTTGAAACATTTCTAAATAGAAATGAAAGCGTTGCAATGTGTACCCTGCAGAACTCTTAGATTTCCCTGTATTTTACTAAAAAGAGCGCCTGGGAGGAGGGCTTTCATCTTTAAATATACAGTAATTAATTTTTGAGATGACACTGAACAAAGGGTCTGGAATACCGATATTTGAACATACAATGGTGGTTATGAAGTGGTTAATTCAGTGGTTCTCACCTCCAGTAGAACACCTGGTCTAAAGGTATCTCTCCTAAAACTTTCTTACCCTGGACCGTGTCCTCTAGTACAAGGGGCTCAACTCCAGTCCTCAAGCCCCCCCAACAGGTCAGGTTTTCATTCAGGATATCCCAGTTTCAGCACAGGTGGCTCAATGAGTGACCACTGATTGAGTCACCTGTACTGAAGTAGAGACTGATTGAGCTATCTGTGGTGAAGCAGGGACTGATTAAGCCACCTGTGCTGAACCTGCCTGAAAACCTGACCTGTGGGGATGAGGACTGGGACTGGCTGTTCTCCGCAAACAAGAAGGTGAGAAGGAGCAGCTCAGTGAGTAAAGACACTGACTGGCATGGAGTGTGAAGCAGGGGAACCTGGGAGAAGGAGCGGCTCAGTGAGTAAAGACACTGACTGGCATGGAGTGTGAAGCAGGGGAACCTGGTTCAATTCCCGGTGTCGGCTCCTTGTGACCTTGGGCAAGTCACTTTTTCTCCCTGTGCCTCAGGCACCAAAAACATAGAGTGTAAGTTCCATGGGGCAGGGACCTGTGCCTGCAAAATGTCTCTGTAAAGTGCTATGTAAAAAACTAGCAGCGCTATACAAGAACATGCTGTTATTATTATTAGGTGACACTGGCTTGGGGTGCGATGTGAGTGTTTGCTGTCACTCAGACTTCATGCTGCTCTTCATGTTATTTGTACCTTACCACAAGATAAATGATTCAATCCACAGATGTGCGCCGGCTGAATTACTGTCCTGTATCCTTGCGAAAGAACCTCTATCCTTCTTACTACGGGCGGACTTCTAAGCCAACAGTGCCATCTATTTGCATTGAGTAAAAGTGATGTCAGCCCCTGGTAACTCTGCATCTAGCCAACGACTGTCATCGTTACAAACACTGCGCAACCCTGGTCTAAAAATACTTTCAGTGGGGGAGGGGTTAATTATTTCTTTTTTTAATGTAAACTTACCTTTCTGTATATCCAGTTTAGTAATATTTTTCTTATGTGGCACGACGTGCATAGGGTGGGGCCGGCTCAATAGGTTTCTGCCCCTAAGAGTTTATTTTGGGTGTCGGAGGAGTGGGGCGATAGAGTGACTTGCCCAAGGTCAGCTGGAATTTGAAGCCTGTTCACCCACTACAAAGACGGTGTGATTACCACTAGGCTATTTTGTCAGTATTTGCCGCGTAACATTACATAAGCTTCGAAAAATATGACATTTCAAATATTATAGTACAGTGTCAAAATATCCACAATAACCCTATTTTCTCTAGGAACACAGGTTGAAAACCATCCGCCTGCTTAAAAGAAGGGGTTAAATTGTGATGGGCACGAGAACGCCTACTTTATAATAAGGGTGGGCACGTTCAGTCATGTTTTGGTTCTTAAAATAAATGTTTGGTTTTTGGGGGGTTTTTTTGCCAGAACCCGATTGGTTTTGGATTTGAAAAAAATTTAAACGGGAAAAATTATGTGAAAAAAGCTCCATTAAAAAAAGCAAATTTTTTTTGCAAATTTTGTTGAACTTTGCACAAAAGTTGGCAGTTTTTTTTCTCCAAAAAACAAAACAAACCAAGGATAAACTGGTCAGGTTTGGCTCCAATTTCGCTGGAATTTGAAAGTTTAACTTGAAGTTCCAAACAAATCTCGTAGTTCGCAAGGTTCGGACTTTGATCCCGCAAACCTGCCCCCCCTCCTACCTTTTTAATTGCACCACCATGTTTTCAGAATATATATATATATATATATATACACATACACACACACACATACATACACACACACACACACACACACATACACACACACACACATACACACATACACACATACACACACTCATACATACACACACACATACACACACACACACACATACACATACACATACACACACACACACACACACACACACAATTCCACTTTCTTTTTAAAGCAAAAATCCTGTAAGTTAAGTTTTACCTTTTAATTAAACCCCCAGGATTTAATACAATGATTTCTCCCTCTTTATTTTGTGATCATATATATTGACCGTTTTCTTAAATAAAGCCGGTGTATGTGCTATTTTTAAGTGGTTTCAAAGCTCTTGAAGTTAGCCGCAGTAGATAGCTGTTTTCTGCTTTCCAGTAATAGTGTCGAGATTCAGCTCACTGACGTCTCCTTTCATTTTTAATTTATTTTAATCATTTTGGTTCATTGTTTAACCTCACTACAATTATATTTGAATTTGTGTTAATAAAATGTGATTTTAATTAGACAGGGGTGTTTCTCTAGACATAATAGGGAGATCTTTCTACTTCTGTTTGCGTAGGCGCAGTACCACTACTTTTTAAGGTACCGCAAACAAGAGCCACTTCCAGTTTGTCCTTTTAAATCTATTGTTTTCAGGTTGTGGATATTATACGGAGTCATTCTGTGGGGATCAGTTGTTGATGAGAAACCTCTTTATTATCATTGTGTACGTCAGGGGTGGGGAACGTCAGGCCCGAGGGCCGTATAAGGCCCCCGAAATCATTTGGTCTGGCCCTGCTAAGGCAACTGCTATTACCGGGGTCACGCTAATTTTTTTTTTTAAATGGCCGCCGTGCGCCCGATAGGGAGGAGGTGGTGTGAGGCGCCGGCAGCCCTACACGATCCCCAGCAGCCACTGTACTAGCCCCAGCAGCAGTCCCCCCGCACTTACCCCAGCAGCCGCCCTACACGATCCCCCCAGCAGCAGCAACTACCAGAGTTAGGGGGGGGGGGGGTGGCTGTGTGCCTGCTGTATGCCTGCCGTGTGCCTGCCTGTCTGTGTCTGGATGGCCCGCGAACGATGTTATAAATATCCAAATGTCCCTTGGCAGAAAAGAGGTTCCCCACCCCTGGTGTAGGTGCTACTAAGTAACAAACACACACATTCCAATTGGCAGACCCTTATTTGGAGGTCTGTGACCCCCTCCTCCCTGGTCCTAAGCTCGCCCTCCCTGGTCCTAAGCTCGCCCTCCCACCTTTAAATAGCAAGTCCTGAGGTGCAGCTGTGAAGCACCTGCCTATTAAGACGCCCTCCTCATATTAGACAGGTAAAGAGAAAGTTTGCAGGGATTTGCAGAAAGAGGGGGCACGGTGACGGGGTCTGCAAGCTTCCAGGGCTCTGGCCAAAGGGTCAAAGTGACCCTCACTTATCACAAAAGAACATTTACTTATTTAACTATATGATTGGCCAAGTTGTATGTAGCATTGGGGGTCTCTGTCTTTTGTTACTACTAAGTACTACTACTCACCCATCCCCACAGTACCACTACTTTATTACTTTCATATCCCCAGAGTACCACTACTCTTACTCACACATCTCCACAGTACCAATGCTTTCTTACTCACACATCCCCACAGTACCACTACTCTTACTCACACATCTCCACAGTACCACTGCTTTCTTACTCACACATCCCCACAGTACCACTGCTTTCTTACTCACACATCCCCACAGTACCACTGCTTTCTTACTCACACATCCCCACAGTACCACTACTCTTACTCACACATCCCCACAGTACCACTACTTTCTTACTCACACATCCCCACAGTACCACTACTCTTACTCACACATTCCCACAGTACCACTGCTTTCTTACTCACACATCCCCACAGTACCACTACTTTCTTACTCACACATCCCCACAGTACCACTACTCTTACTCACACATTCCCACAGTACCACTGCTTTCTTACTCACACATCCCCACAGTACCACTACTTTCTTACTCACACATCCCCACAGTACCACTACTCTTACTCACACATTCCCACAGTACCACTACTTTCTTACTCACACATCCCCACAGTACCACTACTCTTACTCACACATTCCCACAGTACCACTGCTTTCTTACTCACACATCCCCACAGTACCACTACTTTCTTACTCACACATCCCCACAGTACCACTACTCTTACTCACACATTCCCACAGTACCACTACTTTCTTACTCACACATCCCCGCAGTACCACTGCTTTCTTACTCACACATCCCCACAGTACCACTGCTCTTACTCACACATCCCCACAGTACCACTGCTTTCTTACTCACACATTCCCACAGTACCACTGCTTTCTTACTCACACATCCCCACAGTACCACTGCTTTCTTACTCACACATCCCCACAGTACCACTACTCTTACTCACACATTTCCACAGTACCACTACTCATACTCACACATCCCCACAGTACCACTACTTTATTACTTTCATATCCCCAGAGTACCACTACACTTACTCACACATTCCCACAGTACCACTGCTTTCTTACTCACACATTCCCACAGTACCAATGCTTTCTTACTCACACATCCCCACAGTACCACTGCTTTCTTACTCACACATCCCCACAGTACCACTGCTTTCTTACTCACACATCCCCACAGTACCACTGCTTTCTTACTCGCACATCCCCACAGTACCACTGCTTTCTTACTCACACATCCCCACAGTACCAGGACCGCACAGCATTACACCTAGTTTGGTGGTTGCAGCTCCCACTCCCTGACGTGAGTGTCTGGAGGGGAGACGGGTCGGTTTGCAACTTGGGCGCCAAGAGACCCAGGAACCAGATCTTATCTTTCTGTTCAGTGTATTCTGTTATACGCAAGAACGTTTGGCCACATAGGGGTTGATTTCCTAACATCCAGGTCCACAAAAATACCTGTTTGTACTCTACAGTATCTCTATCTGTATCTGCATCTCCATCTGCATCTATACCTGTATCTGCATCTGCACCTATACCTGTATCTGCATCTATCCCTGTATCTGCCTCTATACCTGCATCTGCATCTATACCTCTATCTGCATCTATACCTATATCTGCATCTATACCTCTATCTGCATCTATACCTATATCTGCATCTATCCCTGTATCTGCCTTTATACCTGTATCTGCATCTATCCCTGTATCTGCCTCTATCCCTGTATCTGCCTCTATCCCTGTATCTGCCTCTATACCTGTATCTGCATCTATACCTGTATCTGCCTCTATACCTGTATCTGCCTCTATCCCTGTATCTGCCTCTATCCCTGTATCTGCATCTATACCTGTATCTGCATCTATACCTGTATCTGCCTCTATACCTGTATCTGCCTCTATCCCTGTATCTGCATCTATCCCTGTATCTGCATCTATCCCTGTATCTGCCTCTATCCCTGAAATCTGCCTCTATCCCTGAAATCTGCCTCTATCCCTGTATCTGCCTCTATCCCTGTATCTGCCTCTATCCCTGTATCTGCCTCTATCCCTGTATCTGCCTCTATCCCTGTATCTGCCTCTATCCCTGTATCTGCATCTATACCTGTATCTGCCTCTATCCCTGTATCTGCATCTATCCCTGTATCTGCATCTATACCTGCATCTGCCTCTATACCTGCATCTGCCTCTATACCTGCATCTGCCTCTATACCTGCATCTGCCTCTATACCTGCATCTGCCTCTATACCTGTATCTGCCTCTGCATCTATACCTGTATCTGCCTCTATACCTGTATCTGCCTCTATCCCTGTATCTGCCTCTATCCCTGTATCTGCCTCTATCCCTGTATCTGCCTCTATCCCTGTATCTGCCTCTGCATCTATACCTGTATCTGCCTCTATCCCTGTATCTGCCTCTATCCCTGTATCTGCCTCTATCCCTGTATCTGCCTCTATCCCTGTATCTGCCTCTATCCCTGTATCTGCCTCTATCCCTGTATCTGCCTCTATACCTGTATCTGCCTCTATACCTGTATCTGCCTCTATCCCTGTATCTGCCTCTATACCTGTATCTGCCTCTATACCTGTATCTATACCTGTATCTGCCTCTATACCTGCATCTATACCTGTATCTGCCTCTGTACCTGTATCTGCATCTATACCTGTATCTGCATCTCCATCTGCCTCTATCCCTGTATCTGCCTCTATACCTGTATCTGCATCTATACCTGTATCTGCATCTATACCTGTATCTGCATCTCCATCTGCCTCTATACCTGTATCTGCATCTATCCCTGCATCTGCATCTATACCTGTATATGCCTCTATACCTGTATCTGCATCTCCATCTGCCTCTATACCTGTATCTGCATCTATACCTGTATCTGCATCTATACCTGTATCTGCATCTCCATCTCCATCTGCCTCTATCCCTGCATCTGCCTCTATACCTGCATCTGCCTCTATACCTGCATCTGCCTCTATACCTGTATCTGCCTCTATCCCTGTATCTGCATCTATACCTGTATCTGCCTCTATACCTGCATCTGCCTCTATACCTGTATCTGCCTCTATCCCTGTATCTGCATATATACCTGTATCTGCCTCTATCCCTGTATCTGCCTCTATACCTGTATCTGCATCTATACCTGTATATGCCTCTATACCTGTATCTGCATCTCCATCTGCCTCTATACCTGTATCTGCATCTATACCTGTATCTGCATCTATACCTGTATCTGCATCTATACCTGTATCTGCATCTATACCTGTATCTGCATCTATACCTGTATATGCATCTCCATCTGCATCTATACCTGTATCTGCATCTATACCTGTATCTGCATCTATACCTGCATCTGCCTCTATACCTGTATCTGCATCTCCATCTGCCTCTATACCTGTATCTGCATCTATACCTGTATCTGCATCTATACCTGTATCTGCATCTATACCTGTATCTGCATCTATACCTGTATATGCCTCTATACCTGTATCTGCATTTCCATCTGCATCTATACCTGTATCTGCATCTATACCTGCATCTGCCTCTATACCTGTATCTGCCTCTATACCTGTATCTGCATCTATACCTGTATCTGCCTCTATACCTGCATCTGCCTCTATACCTGCATCTGCATCTATCCCTGTATCTGCCTCTATACCTGCATCTGCCTCTATACCTGTATCTGCATCTATACCTGTATCTGCCTCTATACCTGCATCTGCCTCTATCCCTGTATCTGCATCTATACCTGTATCTGCCTCTATACCTGCATCTGCCTCTATCCCTGTATCTGCCTCTATCCCTGTATCTGCCTCTATACCTGTATCTGCCTCTATACCTGTATCTGCCTCTATACCTGTATCTGCCTCTATACCTGTATTTGCCTCTATACCTGTATCTGCCTCTATACCTGTATCTATACCTGCATCTGCACCATCTGATTGGAATACTGACATTTTGTATCTACGCCATGCCACATACAGCCTGTATCAGCCGGCCTTGGTCCGCACTCCCCACAGTGTTACAGTATTTGTTTTTATTGTTCACCTCCCAGTTTTTGTGAGCTAACGTTGTCGTTTTCCCCCATTTTATGGACTTCCTATTTCTGGAGCGCACATCTGTTTTGCTTTTTTGGATGAATTCTTTGTGTTTCATCTTTTTGAGAAGCTGCCCCCATTTTTTATTCTGTATTGTGAAGACTCACAAATTCATATATTTTATATTCTAACATCATGGTCGTTTATATTTTTCACTTTTCCATTCCACATTTTTGTATTTACTCAGTTTTTTCTAGTATTTTGCAATTGCAAATTCACTTATTGTTAATATATATATATATATTTATTTTACTCACAAGATTCTCGGCCCCACACTCCGTGTATAGTATTATTTTGTATTATTTTCTGTGCTTGATTTCCTATAAGGCCAATATAATATGTACAAGGAGTGTTTGCTCAGTCCCGTGCTCAGCAGCTGAGTGCACACTCATGCCTCCCGGGGCAGCCAGCTGCTAATCTGCATGGTTCCTGTGCTACATGTAGTCGCTGCCGTCGCTTCTTGTCATTGTTACCAGATGTTTTCAACATCAAAAGGGAAGTGTCAGGAATGGAGGCCCCAGCCAGGGATGTGGTGAGACACATTAACCCTTAGAGCATCCCAGGGGCCTTTACAAACACAACGATACAATACTGTACTCACGGGGTGCAATCCCTACGTTAAGGTAAAAAAGGACACATTTTTAGTAGCGGTGGGTGCATTGGTGAATGGAGTTCTTAATAGTTAGTCTCTGAAGTGGGAAAACAGTCGGAGACCTGTGCAATATCCTTGTAACTTTCACCCTTTTGAGAGGAAATGTATCAATAATAAGATAATGCAAGAATGTTCTCTTGCGTCAAAACGGCAGAAACCGGATATTGTCTGGTTAATGCCACCGCAGACCTCGCAGGTTTCAGGGCACGAAGGAAAAGTGTCATTTAGTGATATAAATATTCAGATATCCCATTATAATGCGCCAAGCATTGCCCCAGGTCACTCACTTCCCTGCTTACAGACATTACAGTACCACTCACTGGGCCGTAAAGTTATATAGTTACTGAGCTGTGCTGGATAGGGGTTTGCTAGAGTAGCATGGCACGGTAAATATTAATCAAAGAACATTATACAAGAAAGAAAAGATTTGCATCGTGAAATAGCATCACTTCATGTTGTTTCATCATCGTCATCATCATCATCATTCCTGTTTGTTTACCTTGGACGATAAAGATTTGTATCTCCCTGTGCCTCTGGCCCCATAGGTTTTATTGTTAGTTCTCCGTAACGGGACTGATATACAGTACAGCTCCGTGAACATTATCTGTGCTATATACAACATATAAATTATGCCGCTGATTGACCCACCTGTGCTGGAGCAGGGATATCCTTAAGACCTGACCTGTTGGGGTTCCCTGAGGACTGGAGTTGGGAAACACTGTACATATAAACACACCCCCGCCCCCTCCACCTGAGAGAGGCCCCCACAGGTGCTTGAAATGGATAAAAGGATTTATTTCATGCACTAACCTTTTTTCCATTTCTATCCCAGGACCTTTTTCAAGAATAGGATGGAATTATTAAAGTAAATACTTTAATTTATTCCAAGTGCCCATGAGGCGTTATCTCAACTTTATTATGACGATCAATTCTCTATGAGAGAGAGCGAGAGACTGTTTATAACTTGAGTCAGAAATCCCAGAGATGCCAGATTTCTCCCCAAACCCAACACACGGCACCAAGAAGTCTTCTACTAGTAGTTGGACTGAGGGCCATGGAATATCTGCCACTAATAGGTATCATTATTTCCCGTGCTTCTCTCTCACTCATTACTCATAGAGAGTAACCAATTAGATAGCCTTGATGTTAGGAATTTGGGGCTGTTGAACAGTTCCCTACGATCCCCGATCCAAGGAAAGCTCCTCTGATTATCTGCAGAACAGTTGCGGTTTCGCTAGTGAAAGTTTTTCTTTGCAACTCTAAACATCTTCCCGTTTAATAAGAAGGTTCTTCCTCTTCCTTAATCTCTCGGTCATTAGTCCCTTTTCAAGCTAGCAGGAGTTGTGTAATGGGAAGCTTGTCCTGCCTTTCAAGCGGGAGTTAGTTTGAAGACCACCTACTGTCTTCCAATGGGTTTCCAAACGGTGGTTATTAGTGTGTTGTCCACACTTCTCTGAGCTAAATGCAAATCCCCATCTAGTGCTTGTTCACTATGTTTGTTGGATAATCAGGAAACCAGAATCATTAGGAACGAGAAATAATTCAGGGATGATGTACATGTCTCCGTTTTTATAGTGTGGTGTAACTGGAGAGATGAAGCAGGCAGCGATGTGACAGCCTTTGAAGTGGATGATCTAAGTTCACATCCCAGTGCAAGCTCTTATTGTGACCTGGCCAAAGTCTCGTTACCTCCCTGTGCCACATTAGATTGTAAGCTCTGTGGCACAGGGACTCATTCTAGGTACAGTTCTGCATACACGGCCAGAGACATATGGGAGAAAATATGGATTTATTCATGTTACTTTATGTACCATCAGCCTCCAATTTTAACCCCTTGTAACATTGTGGCAGAACATGGTAGGAACTATCCCAGAACCTACAATTTGAATGCTTTGGTGCTGATCTCGGCAGCTACTTTTACACGCTCACCCGTCAGGTAGCCCCTTAACCAAAGCAGTATGTATTGTACTATTCACAACTATTACTCTGCTTTCTACACCTTGGTCTACAGAACCATTCAAAGTAATAGAATGGCGCTTGGTCAGACCAGGTGTTCCATGGCTGAACACTTTCACATCACTGTAACTCCAACATAAATGGAATGAATCCCATTACTTGTCTACATGGCCGTCTATGATTACACAGCCAGTGCCTTATTGCCTTGTATAACCAAGAGCTTCTGTGCTAGCATTACTTCATCAAAGATTCAGACATTGTTGGGTCACCCTGACAAATGTTACTGGAAAGAAGAGCGAATACTGTTTACAAAGTCTAATCCCGGGCCTGGTGATTAGAATTGATATACTGCTCTAAATAACCATTATCTGCTGGGGAACAAATCTAAACACAGTATAACATCGCTCATTCCAGTCTTGGTCTTTCCTTTACATTGTCAAAATGATCGTACCCTTGGCAGCCCAATGATAATCTGGGCGACCATCGCGAGGCTTGCGCATATTTTCCAGATAGACAAACTGTTACAGTACTTCTGCTCAGCTCCAAGGCTCCAAGGCTCTTCCTGTACCTCTATATACTTTTATGAGCATTTGCAATGTTCTTTATTCGGATTGCACGTCCCACGTTTATTTACTACAATATGTCAGTGTACCAGACAGATAAAGCCCAATTAATTTGAGAAACTCTGAATCATGGTTACACAGAACTTCCAGCAAAAATACTATTGTCAGTTTTTTTTTTCTTATGAAAACCTAGAATAGCGAGTCTGTTTCTGATTTAATTGACACGTTTGCATCAAAAGAATGGGGTTTAATTAACCCATTTGCTGCCAGAGCAGCAATCAAGTGAGTTAAGGCAAAGGGAAAATGTGGAGAATAATGTATCGTATAGATCCTTTTTTAAATGTTATTTATTTTTTTACACATTCATAATTTAATCAGCAAACTCAAAATGGCTAAATACGCATCATTTCTAATGGCTGTCAGCAAAAGATTTGCTCCTCTCTAAAAGTAAATATAATCCAGATAAAAAAGGGGAACATTGTTACACATGCAGCATGTAGTATTACTTTCTGCAGCGTGCTTGGTAATGTAATAAATACCGTATATTCAAAGTTACGTGGGATACTGGAGGCAGCATTGTTATATAGAGGGTTACCAGAGGCAGCATTGTTATATAGAGGGTTACCAGAGGCAGCATCGTTATATAGAGGGTTACCAGAGGCAGCATCGTTATATAGAGAGTTACCGGAGACACCATCGTTATATAGAGGGTTACTGGAGGCAGCATCGTTATATAGAGGGTTACCAGAGGCAGCATCATTATATAGAGGGTTACCAGAGGCAGCATCGTTATATAGAGAGTTACTAGAGACACCATCGTTATATAGAGGGTTACCGGAGACACCATCGTTATATAGAGGGTTACTGGAGGCAGCATTGTTATATAGAGGGTTACCAGAGGCAGCATCATTATATAGAGGGTTACCAGAGGCAGCATCGTTATATAGAGAGTTACTAGAGACACCATCGTTATATAGAGGGTTGCCGGAGACACCTTCGTTATATAGAGGGTTACTGGAGGCACCATCGTTATATAAAGGGTTACTGGAGGCAGCATCGTTATATAGAGGGTTACTGGAGGCACCATCGTTATATGGAGGGTTACCGGAGGCATCATCGTTGCCTTATTTCTCTCCTCTTTGCTCCCTAGTCAGAATGGTAAGGCGATGGTTGCCACGTAGTTAAGCATTGGTAAACGTGTTGCCCAGCTTCCCCCGTGTGACACACTCCCCTCCGCGGTAAGCTTCACACGTTGCCTGTTAGCAGGGAAGCTTGTTCCGGTGTAAGGACGGCGAGTTTCTATTTGTTGCAGAGAGCAGTAAATACCTTACGAGTAACCTCTAGAAAATGCTAAATATAACGGTAAGACTCGGCACCGCGGGGTTTAATCAGGAATACCGATAAGGAGACCGATGTATTGGCCCATATTACTAAGCACTGCTATTCTGCACGACCAGTCCGTTCAAGTGAAGGTGTCGTGTGAAATTGTATTGTATGTCTTTATTTATATAGCGCCATTAATGTACATAGCGCTTCACAGCAGTCATACATGTGGTAATCCAATAAATAACAGATAATATAAATAACAGATCATGGGAATAAGTACTTTAGACATTAAGGAAGAGGAGTCCCTGCCCCAAGGAGGTTACAGTCTAATTGGTAGGTAGGTAGAACGTACAGAGACAGTAGGAGGGAGTTCTGGTAAGTGCGTCTGCAGGGGGCCAAGCTTTATATATCATGTGTTCAGAATATCCACAGTGCTATTCGTATGCTTCTTTAAGCAAGTGTGTCTTAAGGTGGGTCTTAAAGGTGGATAGAGAGGGTGCTAGTCGGGTACTGAGGGGAAGGGCATTCCAGAGGTGCGGGGCAGTCAGTGAAAAAGGTTTAAGGCGGGAGAGGGCTTTAGATACAAAGGGGGTGGAAAGAAGACATCCTTGAGAAGAACGCAAGAGTCTGGATGGTGCATAACGAGAAATTAGGGCTGAGATGTAAGGAGGGGCAGAAGAATGTAAAGCTTTAAAAGTGAGGAGAAGAATGGAGTGTGAGATGCGGGATTTGATCGGAAGCCAGGAGAGGGATTTCAGGAGGGGAGATGCTGAGACAGATCTAGGAAAGAGTAGAGTGATTCTGGCAGCACCGTTTAGGATAGATTGTAGGGGAGACAGGTGAGAGGCAGGAAGGCCGGACAGCAGGAGGTTACAGAAATAGCAGCGTTTAGTGAATATGGCCCATTGTGTTTTCAAATGTCTATACAACACGTTCATAGAAGTTTAAACCGCAAAGCGCATTGTGGCGCGCGTGACATCACGCACGAAACACGCCCTGGGGATGGAGACGATCGGGAGGTAATGGGGGGTGTGGCAGACGCATCATCAGGCTGGTTCGCACTCATTGGCTGAACCGCTCACGTGACGCGGTCGTTGCGTACTATGGGTGGCCTCCTTGAGGAACACACACTTGTACTCCCGGCACGCACAGCGCAACTATAATCGCGGCCTAACAGAGGTCAGGTCTCCATCTGACGCTCCCTTTAATACAGTACGTTTCCTATGCCGCGCTGAACCTCGCTGTTATCCAATCCCAGCTATCTGTCTTAGTATCTTATCCCTAAGTTAGTGTTACTGCTTAATCCCCTGCTATTAGAAGAGCATATTTTTCACAATGAATTTATTCTTTTACAAACCACCAGGGGCCTCATTTATTGTGCAACTTACAAATATCATTAGGTATATTGCTTCATTCTGTGTGTGTATGTTATACGTATTATTCCCTAACCTAACGCCAGAGAGACGACTCCCAGAAGGCGCGCTCTGCTTTTGTACATTCTGTCACGCTGGGCTCACCACAAACAGGACGAGACCCCGGCACTGAGGTGGGAGGAGTAACAAACACCAGCCACAGGCACGGGGGCCACGCCCGGAGTGCCGGTTTGACAGCCGGGTCCGGGATGTAGAGATCAGAGTAGTCTTTATTCTTGCCGAGTTCAACGTCGGAGATATCCGGAGCGTAGAAGGTACTTTTGCCGATGTCGGGGTTGGAGACTGGAGAGTGGTCGAGGTGCAATGCCGAGTTCAGGATTAGGCTAAGGCCCCAGTGCCTCCGCTGCACGCGCGCCCGCGAGGCTGGCGGCGCGTGCAGCCGATTCCCCGGTCTGCAGTGAGCTGCAGGAAGAGAGACCGGGGGGGCGTGGCGGGGGAGTGACGGGGGCGTGGCCATGACGTCACCCGGCAGGTTCGCCCTCGTTGGCTGCACCGCCGGGGGGCGTGGCCTAGCGCTCCGTCGCGAGTCCTGCTCTCAATTCTATTGAGAGCAGGAGAAACTCTCGCCACAGCGCTGCGCCCCCCCCTCACAGCGGGACCGGCGCCATTGAGGGGAGGGCTTTTGTCCCTGCAGCGTCCGCCAAAGAGGGCGCTGCAGTAGCATGCGGGGACAAACCCTTAGGCTGCGTCCATAGAAGGATAAGCAGCGCTGAGCCGTGCGGACGCTCCGCGCTGAGCCCCTGCATCCTCAATGAGGATGCCTTGAGAGGGGGCTCACGCGAGCGTCCGCAGCCATGCTGAGGCTTTGGAATTTTCAGTCGACAGCCAAGCTGTTTTTCAGCGCGCTGTCGGCTGAAAACATCCAATCAGCCTGAAGCAGCGTCAACGTCATGGTGCCGTGACGTTGACGTCAGTGCGTCGCGGGCGATTGGCCCAGCGACGTCACTGCCCCGCCTCCAACCACCTGCCCCCGGCTCCCTTCGTGCACGCTGGCTCGCCTGCAAGTCCATGGAATCGCGCTGACTTCAGCAGGCGAGCGTCAGCGTCAGCGCGCCTCCGCTCTGCTGAACCCTGTATGGCCCGGGCCTTAGAGAGGAACGAGGAGTCAGATATAGCCAAGATCAGGAGCCAGAGGTTGGGGAAGTCAAAGCCAGCCGGTTCGGTGCACAGAAGATCAAACTGGAACAAAGCAACAGGACAGGGACAAGGCAGGAACAGCCAGGGTAAAGACAGAGTAACAAGAATCTATGCTCAGCCAATATACCTGTGACATTGGTGAGCATATATAGGCTGGATCAGCCCGCCCCCATGGGGGGTGGAGCGGGGGCGCGGCCTCCGCGGTAGCTGTGATAGGTCCAGGGCTCAACGAGCGGGTGTAGCTGTTTGTGCAGCTAAAGAATCTTGACACGGAGCTTGGGGGCGTGGTGCACGTGTCACAAGCGAGCTCTGCGCGCAGTCAGTGCGCGGCATGATCTGGGGGCAGAGCCTGAGTCCGCAGCGTCGGATGACGCCATTTTGGCGCGCGCGCGTCTGGTAAGGAATGTGGTCCATAGGCACCCCGCGCGTGCGCAGTGGTGCTCGAGAGGATGCGCGGAGCGGCCGTACTTCGGTCCCGACTGGTTTTGCTCAAGTTCCAGCAATATGGGTTTTTTTTTATAGATTCTCGGGGTCAGAATTTGTGTTCTTTTTAATTGTTATATTATTGGGGAGTTTGTGTGAATATGGGCGAAACACTCACATTTTAACCGTTTTTGACAACTTGTGCAAAGAAAATGATTATTTATAATGTACCAATGCGTTCCACAGCGCAGTACCACGGAAGTACCACGGAAGTGTCAGACAATATAACACATAAACTGAAATGCGACTCGTTCGCACATAACTTTTATATTTTGGAGGCGCAAAATGTTCTGTGTTTTTTGTATTTTTTTGCTAAAAAGTTTGTCAGTGCGGCCAATTTATTTTTTGAAATTCACATAACGTAATGTAAAGCCGGACGGCGTATCGTCAGAGGACAATAACTAACAGGGAAGCCATCTTTTCTCCCATAAAGAACATAGCGCTGACTACGGTGTAACGGTCGTTCGTGATAATGACATGCAAATTATATGCAAATGAGGCATTACCTTAACATTGTATATCCACAAAAGTGTGTTAAGGTTTAATGTGGAGACTTAAAGTTACGCTAATTAGGTCATGGCAAAACTTGGCGTTACTCCCATCCAGACCCGGGAATAGGGCTTGTACCGCGCCTAGAATGGCGTAACGCCACAGTTAGATATGATTGAAATAACATAGCATTATCTCCGATGTTGTGTCCCTCTCTTCTGTTACTTGACTTAAATACTTATTTCAGGGTCTGGATCGGAGGAACACCAAGCCATACCTACTTATAATGTCCCGTAATTGGCAGATAATGCAATGCTATGCCACAATAATGTGACGTTACGCCTGTGCTAATGAGATGTATAACGGACATTGCCTGCAATTAGCGTTGTGGTAATGCGTTGACTTCAGGAAGAATAACACCCGTTCCTGTTTAAGGTAACGTCGTGCTATGAGCCCGGATTTAACGGAGGTTTGTGGTTCTGGTCCTATGTAAGATATATTTAAGTTTGTGGTTTTATCATGAAATGTCAAAGCCAGCAGAGCATGTCCAAACTTTGCCACATTCCCCCCAACGTGTGACGGTGATGGATAGTAAGAGTGGCCCAGCAGCACTGGGCACGGATTTATGGAAGGTTGTGTTTAGGAGCAAGTGTTCGGGTTTTGTACTGTAGTTCCACAGAACCTTTATCCGAGACTAGAGGGCGCAAACTGTTCGTGTGCGCAGTCGAGCCTGGCAAATATTTCCAAGATGTTCGTTTTGATACAAGAGTTTGCGGCAAATTTGATTACAACAAAAGACAGGGGAGCCCAATGCTACATCCAACTGACAAAACATATGCGGTAATAAGTTTAAAGTTAAATACTTCAATAATAATATTTTCTTGGCTATTTAGTTAAACGCTTTGGCCAAAGCGTCATAAGCCTGCATACCAACGTCAAGCCATAACCAAATGTGCAGGTCCTAACACACTACACTGTGAACCGTCCCTTTTACCTCTGTATGAGGGGGAACAACCTCAATGGGTCCTGTCCATTCAGCAAAATGAGAGAACCTCCCAAGTTAAAAAGATGGGGGGGAGTGAGCTCTGGGGGGAGGTGCCACTTACCTCCAAACAACTGTTGCCAGTTAGAAATTGAATTAACACACACTTTCCCAGCAAGCTCAAACCCCAACACCCACCACATCACATACGTGTGTGTGTGTGTGTGTGTGTTTGTGTTTGTGTGTGTGTGTGTGTGTGTGTCATAAGGAGTGCTACTGAGCGTGGGAAATTTGATTACTCTGAAAAGTTCATGGGCTTTGTAATTTTGTTTATTTTTCCCTTTCGGAAATTCCCTCAAATTTAAATTGTAAGTCACCGAGCTGCTTTTTTGACGCTTTTATAAAGGTGAAATAGCGAATTCTTAGCACTGAGGGACACTTTGGTAGCACATTTAGTGGATTTTTCAACGTTTTGAGAAGTTTGATGGAGAGTCAATAATAATAATAATAATCAGGGAAACTAATATTGCGCGCTGCGCGCATGTGTACCAGAATCTTCAATAAATACTGCACAGATGCAGCCGGACGTGCGGTCTGCGGAGGAGCGAGTGCCGCGGTCCCATTGCGGGGGTCCATGCTTCCGGATCGGCACTGGCGCAGTTGCGTTCAGTACATATATTTGCGACCGTCGTGCCTTGTACTATATGGGAGACCACACACCGCATGCAAACAGCGGCAGGATATATACACACGTGTCCTCACTGCTTGTGAGAAGGTGACAACGGTGGCCATAGCTACTCCAGGCCTCAAGGCGCCACCAACAGGTCCGGTATTATGGATATCCCTGCTTCAGCACAGGTGGCTCAGTCAACGACTACACCACCCATGCTGCAGCAGGGATATCCTTGAAACCTGACCTGTTGGTGGCGACTTGGGGACTGGAGTTGACCTCCCCTGTACTATACAATGTAACCGTCTTTCGCTGGCTGTGGAGAAATGTTTGTAGTTGAATTTTCGATCTGCTCGGTATAAGGTGGGTGGAACGGTTAAAGGGACAGTCCCTCTCTCAGCAGCAGTGGAGAGGTTAATGCCCCAGCCTCTTTGTTTTTTTTATGTTTGAACAATTCCTGTAGTATAATGCACCAAAGGGAGGTTTTTTTACGGCTCACAGATTATTATTTTTGAACGGTGTATTTTATTCATATCAAATGAATCCCAAATATACATGATTATGGCTTCTAATCCCTGCCCTCTCCTTGGCATCAGTAGACCTCAAAGAATCTGAGAAGATGCAGAGAAGATATATATTTTTAGTACGATTCTTTGTAGTATTCTTAAAAAGCAGCTCTGTGCTACCTGGTGGAGAGGAGACCGTGAGAATAAATAGCAGTGGGCTTTTTGCAGCAGGTTTTGGGGCTTTTTTTAAACGAAGTTACTTAATCTCTTTTGAGAACGCCGTTGGCGTGTGCCGGATTTTGTTAACGCCAGAATTACTTCACACGAGTGCGCAGCAATAAGCACAGACGTGCAACGTTTCCGCCTAAGTTTGCAAAAAACGGGGGTGAAATTTGCACGTTTCTTCGCCAAAGGTTTTGGTAAAATCGCCCAGGTTTGCAAAACATTCGCCAAGTTAATGGAACAGAGAAAATCCCGATTAGAGAAAGATGCAAAATATATTGAAATACCTTTATTTCCCAGGAATCTCAGGCGTGCTCACAGCTATACTGTATCTCCACGTGTCCCCTCAAACTCTTCATTTAAGCCACAAAGTTTGGCATTTCTCCCACGGTTTTGGCGTCTCAGAAGTTCTTTTCACATACAGTATTTTCAAACTTGATAAAAACTTGGGCGCATTCGCACTTCTCTAGCAATGAGGTTAGAAATGACACAGGACCCAGTGACAATGAGAACTTGATCCTTTTTCCCCAGGAAACCAATACCTACATGATTCGTTTTAACGATGGTGGTCCTTGTTAACATTGCTAATTACAATAAGGTGTTATAAGTGGTTAGAATCCATATTTGTATGGTGATTTTAGCAGAACGGCTCCCATACCTACATTTTAGTGAAGGAACAGTTAGAAGTACTAGGGAGCTGCTTTTGCTCACACTGTTAGAGCTGCGATCCTGAATAACAGAGGTTCTGTAGGTTGTAATCCTGTTGGGTCTGACACCAGTACACTATTTCGGGCACTAGGTGCCTTAGGTTTCCTAACTGAATATACTGTAGTTCTTATGGAAATCTTTCTAGGAAGTGTGGGATGTGACTCATGCCAATGGCTATGCAAAGTATATTTAAATATCTCCCAGGGTACCTCAGGTGGGCTCCTTTTTCAGCATTGCCATCACTCCCTAATATATTTGGAGGGAGGTTTGAGGGGATATATATGCAAATATATCGGCTGGACCTGATGAAGGACCCTCAGAGGTTCAAAATCTTGTAACATAGCTTTTATTGGACCAACAAATAGTTCTCATACCACCTACTCCCTCTCCCTCCTCTGTCACTACATGGAAGGAAGGACCAACACGGCTTCTCACCCGTCTTTGCTTAGTAACCATGACCACATCAAACTATACTGGGGTTTGTAAAAAAGCAACGTCAATGTCTGATGGTGCCTGGGGCGAGAAACACCTCTGAATATAACGTGGGGAATATCGGTTCCCAGTTTGACACTGCAGTTCATTAAATTCAAATGGCACGGGATTATATTCTGGGTGATCAGTTTACACGATTGAAAAGCTACCGTAACATATGCCATGAAATTCCCGGCAAAGCTACAATGAAATCTCTGCACCAACACGGTGAAAGAAATCCTTTTCTTCACTACATAAATGTATCGCTGAAACCCTAGTGCTGCCATGCGCGGCCTGTCACTGTTAAACCAATTATTTATAATGCATGCTTTCCGATTCTCCCGACGCACTGTTCCTGCAGCTGTCACCACTCTTTGCTTGCGCATATGTTTCCAGTTAGAGGGAAAGTCGTTTTCCTTCAGGCCGATAAAGGAAGCCGCAGAACGGGAACGCCGTAGAAATGAGACTTTTTGCTTCACGTGTCCGTACCTGTTCGATAACTTCGGAGGCACGGCTCTTCCCAGTAACTTTTTTTTAATCCCGTCACTGATTCTCCCCTGAGAATAAATTGTGGCATTTAGGCTTTGATGCTTGAAGCTACGTAAAGGAGCAATCTACCCTAAGTAGCCACCATATTGGCTTTTTACAGTGTTGGAACCGCGGCATCCTACAGAGCTGAACCGCACTCACTTCAATTTCGGCGATCCCCTGGTTCCCGAAATATTTACTGGTGAAGTTGCCGGTATTACTGCCTGGTTTTTACGGGGGATTTAAATGGCTGTTCAAAAGGAAGCCACAACTGATGATATTGCAGCTTCCTATTGGCCTGAGATGTGGCATCCATTTTGTTTCCCCTGGGGAGTAACTGCACCGGTAACTTCACCAGTAAGTATACCGGAAACGGGAGGGTCCCCTTAGTGGAATTACAGTAGGCTTAGGGGGACCCCTGGTTCAGACCCTCTTAAACAAAAAAAGGGGGGATAAAAAAAACAACTAAGAGGAACTGCTCCATTAATGTGTCAGACTGTTCCCCACAATGGGATTTGAAAAAACATTTTGTTTTAAATAAGAAAATATACCTGTAGAAAAAAAGAGCACGCGCATTTTAAGTGGAACTTCTTTGTCGTTTGTCACTGTTTTGTCACAGAAATTGTATGTGAAAGTGATGTTTTTAATCAAAAACCAAAACATAATTTCAGTGCCAAAACGCTAAGAAATTTGACTTAGAACGCGTGTTTTAGATATTTGCACTATATTTATAGTAACTAAGAATTCCTTGTGTGCGCGTCAGTCACTGTGTGTGTGTGTGTGTGTGTGTGTGTCACTGTGTGCGTGTGTGTATCACTGTGTGTGTCTTCCAAGTGTGGCGCTGTGGTGGAGGGTGCGCTCACCATGTCCCGCAGGTTCTCCCCACTCCCTTCCTCCCGGGGGAGCCGGGGCACACAGCGCCGTTTGCTCGATGCTACGTGCCATAGTGCGTGAAGGTTACGCCCGTGCGTACGTGCCATAGTGCGTGAAGGTTACGCCCTTGCGTTTGTGCCATAGTGTGTGAAGGTTACGCCCGTGCGTACGTGCCATAGTGCGTGAAGGTTACGCCCGTGCGTATGTGCCATAGTGCGTGAAGGTTACGCCCGTGCGTATGTGCCATAGTGCGTGAAGGTTACGCCCGTGCGTACGTGCCATAGTGCGTGAAGGTTACGCCCGTGCGTACGTGCCATAGTGCGTGAAGGTTACGCCCTTGCGTTTGTGCCATAGTGTGTGAAGGTTACGCCCGTGCGTACGTGCCATAGTGCGTGAAGGTTACGCCCGTGCGTACGTGCCATAGTGCGTGAAGGTTACGCCCTTGCGTTCGTGCCATAGTGTGTGAAGGTTACGCCCGTGCGTATGTGCCATAGTGCGTGAAGGTTACGCCCTTGCGTTTGTGCCATAGTGCGTGAAGGTTACGCCCTTGCGTTTGTGCCATAGTGCGTGAAGGTTACGCCCTTGCGTTCGTGCCATAGTGTGTGAAGGTTACGCCCGTGCGTATGTGCCATAGTGCGTGAAGGTTACGCCCTTGCGTATGTGCCATAGTGCGTGAAGGTTACGCCCTTGCGTTTGTGCCGTAGTGCGTGAAGGTTACGCCCGTGGGTACGTGCCATAGTGTGTGAAGGTTACGCCCGTGCGTACGTGCCATAGTGCGTGAAGGTCACGCCCGGGCGTACGTGCCATAGTGAGTGAAGGTTACGCCCGTGCGTACGTGCCATAGTGCGTGAAGGTCACGCCCGTGCGTACGTGCCATAGTGAGTGAAGGTTACGCCCGTGCGTACGTGCCATAGTGCGTGAAGGTTACGCCCGTGCGTACGTGCCATAGTGCGTGAAGGTTACGCCCGTGCGTACGTGCCATAGTGCGTGAAGGTTACGCCCGTGCGTACGTGCCATAGTGCGTGAAGGTTACGCCCGTGCGTACGTGCCATAGTGCGTGAAGGTTACGCCCGTGCGTACGTGCCATAGTGCGTGGAGGTTACGCCCGTGCGTACGTGCCGTAGTGCGTGAAGGTTACGCCCGTGCGTACGTGCCATAGTGCGTGAAGGTTACGCCCGTGCGTTCGTGCCATAGCGCGTGAAGGTTACGCCCGTGCGTTCGTGCCATAGTGTGTGAAGGTTACGCCCGTGCGTACGTGCCATAGTGCGTGAAGGTTACGCCCGTGCGTTCGTGCCATAGCGCGTGAAGGTTACGCCCGTGCGTTCGTGCCATAGTGTGTGAAGGTTACGCCCGTGCGTACGTGCCATAGTCTACCTGCGATACACTGATGGGAGATCAATGAATGTCGTCTCATCCTGAATGTCGTTTCGGGTCGTTGTGAACAAAGTCTGATTTCATCGTATCAAGGAAATGTAAATAAAATACATCTAAAAATTGTAAAGGATCCAATAATTGTGGATCTGTTACTTGTACCGTTCCCGTTCAGCATCCAAACGTGGAAAGCTGTTCTAGCAAAATGAATGTGAATATAGCAACCGGCTTTACTAGAATATACACAATTATCGTTAGTGTCATTGGAAAGGTACAGTGGCAACAGGTGTTGTACCGTAGCTTCATCTATCTCAGGGTTTCTCAACTCCAGTCCTCAAGGGCCACCAACAGGTCAGGCTTTAAGGGTATCCCTTCTTCAGCATTGGTGGCTCAATTAGTGGTTCAGTCAATGTGCTGAAGCAGGAATATCCTGAAAACCTGACCCAGTGGTGGCCCTTGAGGACTGGAGTTGCGCGTCCCTGATCTAGAAGAAGCACAGAGGTCACGCTACTGAAGGGCAGAAGCTTTGTGATGTATCTTAGTACATTTGTGTTGCATGAATCCATACTCAACAATTAACACCAAGTTTAACCATCCAACAACTGATCCCTAATACTTCCTCTGAGAGGAGCAATAACCCGTTTTAGAAGTGCATGCTCTTCCCCCCCTGGGAGCAGAAAGTGCACTGCGGGGGAAGGTCCGATTCCTGACATTGTTCTTCTAACAGTTTTACAGTTACGACTTCAGCAGAGAAGAACCCGAGAACATCTGGTGGACCAAGGCCTCATGCCTCGTGAGTATTTAGAAGACAAGCTTTCTCTATCGGACATCTAGATGTGGTGACTTCCCATGCTGATGTACGGAAACAGGCAACTATGTATCAAGCTGATGAAGGTCAACAAAGACTGCGAACCATTCCGAGCCCCACACTCGCGTAGGGGCCTATTACAAAGCAAAGTCCAATGGGACCTGCAAAGGACATGGCAACTCGGGATATTTATATGCAATCTTAATGAATACCGGAAGCCTGCGGGAGGCAATTTTGAAACGGTAAAATATGCTTTTTCCATATTCATTAAGATTGCATAAAAATATCACGAGTTGACATCTCACTCGCGTGCCCAATTGGATGTTATCTCTTCCATAAGGTCCCTGCCAGAAATCTCGCCTCAATGATTATTATATTATCGTTTATTTGTAAAAGCACCAACATATTCCACAGCATGGTACAATGGGGGTACAGATATTTCATAATGACATAAAAATGACAAAATTAGAAATAAGGAAAAACAGATATAAGAGGTAATGAGGGTGATGCGCTTACAATCTAAAGGGAATGAGGGACAATGTTGAAACAAAAAGGTAAATTGACTACTCATTGTGGGATGGAGTGTACATCAGGATGGAGATTGGTCCAGCTGCACAGCTGGTCCCAATGGGGTTGGAGGGGGGGGGGGAGTTAGAAGTTGGGGGAATGCCAGATGGGCTTCCTTGAAAAAGTGAGTTTTCAGACTTTTTAAACTCCTGAATGCAGAGGGAGAGTCCGATGGTGCGTGGTAGGGAATTCCCGAGAGAGGGGAAGCAGGGGAGAGGCCTTGTAGGTGGAAGTGAGAGGAGGTAATAAGGTGGAGGTGGGCAGAGTGCAGGGGGCATGTAGGTATGTATTTGGGGATGAGGGCTGAGAGATAAGGGGGGGGGCATTGTTGAGAGCTTTGTAAATCAGAACTAGAGTTTTCCATGAGATTATAGAGACTATGAGAAGCCAGTGTAGGGATACGTGTAGTGCGGCAGCAGAAGTGGAGCGGTGAGTGAGGTAGAGACTATGGGAAGCCAGTGTAGGGATACGTGTAGTGCGGCAGCAGAAGTGGAGCGGTGAGTGAGGTAGAGACTATGGGAAGGCTGGGTAGGGATACGTGCAGTGCGGCAGCAGAGGTGGAGCGGTGAGTGAGGTAGACGAGTCTGGCAGCCGCGTTTTGGATAGATTGGAGTTGGGACAGGCGGGAATGTCGGCCAGGAGAAGGTTGCAGAACTCAAGGCGAGATGAGATGAGTGAATGAGACATACACATTTGGGGTTTCGTTAGAGAGGAGAAGTGATGGAACCATGCTTCCCCCTCTCTTCCTCTCTCCCTCCCGCCCTCTCACCCTCTCACCCTCTCCCCCTCTCTCCCTCGTCTCGGGGAGGCGAGATTTCTGGCTCTGACTTTTGGGGAGATATGCAATCTTGCATCTTAATGAGTAGCCCGTTAATATGTCATTTTGAGAGTTTCCCCCATTCGCAAACAAAATGTGATTATCTCACGGAATTGCACAGCTCGAACCGTCAAAAAGATGCTTCATGAATAAGATGGGATTCCATGATCGCAAATGAAGCAATAGGTCCCTTAAACATGTGTAACTGTCCGCTAAAGAGATCAGCAGATATGTTACCTATACCATAGTGCATTGAAATGTCTTTTTTACTAAACGTTTGTGAAGTTAGACTTTTGGAATATGTTACTCTTTGTTATACTATCTTGGTACTCCATCTTAACTTTGGCATCACCTTATAACGAGTAACAGGAAGAGTATTTTATGTCGGATCAACAGGAAATGTAAGGGGAGGGAGAACATTTTGGGCACATTTTCCTTCCTGGAGCAGAGAAGAGATGTACAAAACTGTCAAAGGTCTTCTCAAAATTGTAAACTCCCCCCCCCCCCCCGCCCCCAAATTTGATATCCACAAAACTTTTGGCCACGCCCTTAAAGGGCTCACAGGGTCACCAAATTAGTTCAGCAAAATGTCACCAGCGCGCGAAACATGGTGTGTGCACCCAATGAATAGTGTCAGCATTAACCTAATCTTAGAGAATTTAGCAAATCGGCATATTACGAGATATTGCTGCGCCCATTCACTTAACGCTTGCCGAATGCCGTGCGAATTTCCGACTCAACCGTGGATTTTTTTGGCTGGCTCATGACCTTTGCGGGAAAGTTTTGCACATGTCTAGAGCAGTTGTTCCGCATGTTCCGGGTGACAAGGAGGAGGATAAAACACCGGGGTGTTACATGGATGGTCCGGACTAGCCGAATCTGCTTGATACATACAGTATCCCTCTGACATTGTGAGACATAGTTACTGAGAAGTGCAACTCCGTACACATCTTCCGGACCAGAATACACCTTATAGTCCCATTTAAGTGAGTGGTCCATACAGTGCTGTTACTCCAAAATACACCTTAAAGTAACTTAGCGAGTACTTAGATTATTATACTTATATTAGATACTTATAGTCAGACTTTTGATAAATCGCTGCTTTTCGCAAAGTATTTTTGCCGGATATATGTTCTTATATTGCAGCTGGATTTTTTGGTACATCCTTTCTACGTCCTGTCCCTTGCTGCCGGCGGTTTCTATGCGTTAGTGAATGGTTTCCAGCTTTCCCTATTGTTAGATTATTGGCTTCTTTGTGTCCAGTTTAAATAAATGTGTGTGTATATGTATACAGTGTGTGTGTGTGTGTGTGTGTGTGTGTGTGTATGTATATATATATATATATACACACACAGGTAGTCCTCGTTATCCAACGTTTCACTTTACAACGAATGGCATATCCAACGCTTTACAACGCAACCCTAAGGGCTGTTTTCCGATGCCTGAATGCTTTATCTAACGCTCACCGCCACAGATTAACATGGGACTCGCTTTACAGGTTTCACTATCCAATGCTACTCCCAGAACGGATTCCGTTGGATAACCGAGGACTGTGCGGTATATATATATATATATATGCACACACACAGTACACACCATACATACACACACACAGCACACTCACACTTCACTGGGGGTTGTTTATTTTGTCCCCTGCCACGTGTCCCTTCACATTTCTGTTGTATTGCCCCGTGGCAGTGGGAGGCGCCACGTGGATAATGGGTCGTTTCTTTTTTGCTTGTTGCTGGTTTTTGTTTCATGTTCATTGTCTTTTATTTATACGGCGGTGTCGGCGTTTATAGTTTGATTTTCATCTTAAGGCTTAGCAGCGTTTAGTATAGATGCCCGCTGAATGGATATTAATTAATGGCACAGAGGATAAAGGTCTTACCCTTCCCGCCCAGAGGAGCCCGCGTCCCTGTGTCAGGGAACCTTTATGCATCGCGAGTTCAGTTCTTTGCATCTCGTGCTAATGTATTTAGAAATGATTGGATGGGGGGGCTGCAGTGCAGGGGGCTCAACTCCAGCGCTCAAGCACCGACCAACAGGTCAGGTTTTCAGGATATCCCAGCTTCAGCACAGGTGGCTCAACAGAGGCTCAGTCGAAGACTGCCATCACCTGTGCTGAAGCAGGGACTGATTGAGCCATCTGTGCTGAAGTTGAGATCCTGAAAACCTGCTTGGGGGGCTTTGGCGCTGGAGTTGAGCCCTCTGCTTTATTGTACAACATTCCATAGATAAGGTTTTACTTTGCAATCATCCATCATAATGTGCAAAAATAGGAATATTTATTTTAGACGTTTCCACCCAGAATGGTGCCCAAGGCGTAAAAGGATTGCGCAGAACATCGGATTTGCATTCTGCTGCCGGAATGATTTGTTTCTTAATACAGTTCAATTCTGCGTTTAGTTGTGTTTAATATATTTAAGTTGCAATACAAGTAAGTTTGTGTCGTCAGCACAATAATAATATCATGAAAGCATTTAACGGACGTTCAAACAAAGACTGCGTATTATACGGCACACCATCATTCCCCAGACCGGTATACACTGTAATACAGAAATGAAACGTGACATATTGGCGGTTTTGCTCTCTGCGATTTACGCGTATTATACAAGTTGCTACTTTACAAAGACACATTTTTTTCATTGGTATTATATGTATTTTCGTAGGAAAACCATGCAGATGTGAGAGAAAATAGCCATAGCAGATCGCTAAGCTGGCCCCGTGTGTAGTTTCAGGAAAGACCCCCCCAGGAAATTAAGAAAAGGGGGGCAGGCACTGAAGGATGAGGTCTCTTTAAGAGGATAGGGTTAATGGGTGATGCATAAATTAGGATAGGCGGGTACGGGGTGGGAGATGAGGGGTATAAAAGAGGATCAGATGAAAGAAGCACTTACTGATCCAGAAGCTGGGAAGTTCTGGCCCACCTGTCCGGATCTGGTGAGGTGTGATTTATTTCAGTGGGATGCAAAGCCTATATTGTTTGTCACAGCGAACAGTGGTGGGCTTGATCCGATTGCACCTCCGCTGAATGCAGTGTGGATTTGTGGTGGGGCGGGCCGTGGCTAAGGCTGTGCGGGCCGTGGCTAAGGCTGTGCGGGCCGTGGCTAAGGCAGTGACGGGTCGTGGCTAAGGCAGTGATGGGCCCTTGCTAAGGTAGTGACGGGCCGTGGCTAAGGCGGTGGGCCTGGTGGCCTTGGTCTGTCACAAAGTGGCTCCTACTAACTCAGAGCGGTTAGACCAGGGGTGGGCAACTCCAGTCCTCAAGGGCCACCAACAGGTCAGGTTTATAGGATATCCCTGCTTCAGCACATGTGGCTCAATCAGTGACTTGGTCAATGACTACCTCACCTGTGCTGAAGTAGGGATACCCTTAATACCTGACCTGTTGGTGGCCCTTGAGGACTGTAGTTGGCCACCCCTGGGCTAGTGAGTCTTAGTAGTGGTTGATGTGGTATCTAGGGCCAGGGACCCTGGTGGAAGGGCAATCTGATCAGGCATTAGTGGGGATGTTGTAGCTCAATAAAGCGGTGGCGCGCCGTGGCTAAGGCTGTGGTGCGCCGTGGCTAAGGCTGTGGTGCGCCGTGGCTAAGGCTGTGGTGCGCCGTGGCTAAGGCTGTGGTGCGCCGTGGCTACGGCTGTGGACGTTTACCTCCATGATGAATGTCAGAGATTTATTTAGGGTTGAGGTGGGATTAAAGAAAGGGGACCAGGATTGTGGCCTGTCCTGTTTAGGGGGTGTACCGTATGTATCAAGGTAATTTTAGAGCAAAACGGGGCGTTTTCACAACGCACCTATGTATCAAGTATTTTGCCCCAGCTTGCACCTTGGGGCGATTCAGTACGACGCGTCGGTGAGACGATGCATAGGGGTTTATGTATCATAGTAAAAGTGGTGCAATTGTGGGGCAATAAACTGCATCATATGATCTCTAACCCCAGAACTGCCAGATACTGCACACGTGCTTGCGTGTACCTTTGTATGTCAAAGCAGTAATCCCACCCACCATGTACACGCATGTATAGGCGGGTTGGAACCGCGGCGTCCCTCAGACCTGAGCCGTGTTACAATCAGGAAGGGGGGACCCCCTGATTCCTGAGAGAGTCACAGGTTTACGTGCCGGCTTTCTAAAGCTGGCGCCCGCCCTCGTCCAATCGGAAGCCGCAATGTCATCCGAGGCGTCTTCCTGTTGGCCAGCGGTTTGGTGTCAATTGTGTTTCTCCGACATTGGAGGAAACCCCCCAAACCTAAAACTGTAAGTATGCCAGGAACTGGGGGTGGGGAGCTGAGGAGCTGAAAATAGAGGGGTTCATGTCTGGAGAATCCCCCGGTTTGAAATCAAGAGCAAAGTGTGTGTGTGTGTGTGTGTGTGTGTTTGTGTAAGAAGAGTAAACCATATCAGGTGCTGGCATTATGGGTCTGAGTGCAAGATGTAGCGATGCAGAGAGTGGGAGTAGCTGGCTGGTAGGGTTACAAGGTGTCCGGTATTGTACCGGACTGTCCTGTATTTGGAAACTCTGTCCAGTAAAAAATGAGAGGTACTGTAATACTGGACATGTATGTGTCCAGTATTTTCCTCCCTGGACATAGTGACCTGACGCACTGGTCACCATTGAGTCCAGTATTTTTGGAGAAGCCACCTGGCGACCCTAGGTGGGGGAGGTGACACTTTTGTACCATAGGGCCTGCTAATAAAAACCCTACGGCGGGTAAAAATATATATAACCGCTTTGATGTCTGAGGCTACCAATGTATTGCAAAGTAATGTCTTTAGTCTGTATGTTTGAACCCCTATGGTGACTAAACACCCTACAAATACAACACAGAAAGCATGGCATCCACGTCAGCCTTTAGCAGCCCAGCTGGTTCACGAATCGTGACTACAGAACTGGCCACTCGGGTTTCTAAGGAGGTCATATCTTATAAGTTCAACATTGTTAATGTTCTCTTTTTATCATCCATTTTAGGTATTACAATATGTTGCCTATGTATATAGTGGCCGTTACATATATACAGTATGTATAGAAGTTAAAGTGGGGATCACAGTGTGTGGTATAAAACACAAAATGGCGTCTTGCTTCAGCATGACACGTAGTTCAACAAGATGGGAGTCCTTCACCATCCCAATTTACATAAAAAAAGGGGTTAAGTTCATAGCACTCAAATTACAGCAGATATGGCCACAAGAACATTTCACAAACTTTATACATAAATTGTTAGTCCAATAAAAAAGGTATCACCTAATACTGAAGAACTCACTATATATATATATATTTCTCTGAAAATGTCCTTGGGGACATGTTTTATTTTTGAGTGCTATCAACGTAACCACTTTCTATAAATAGATGTTAGATATAGGGAATATTGGCCTAATGCCAAACTAGGATAGTATTTTTGGTGATGGCCCAATATCACCAGGTATTGAGGTGGGTAAGGAGTAACATGTAAATGGGTAACAGGGCAGTTAAAACAAGCCAGCACAGATAACCGTTTCGCAAATACTGTATATAGATGTCATTTAACAAGCAGTCTGAAACCGCTTCACTCTGAAGGCAGCAATGGGGGATTCAACATTACTTCAGATTCTAGTGTCTGTAACAATTGCTAGGAAGCCCCCCATACTGTACCCCCATATACCCCATACTGTACCCCCATATAGCGAACAGATGTTGGCATGCAGCGACGGTAACATCAACGTGACTGCGCTACACCGCAGTTATTACGAATACCCGCAAAGATATACGTATTTGACAATGATCAGTGAATCTCCGAAGCAGAAATGTTTTGCAATATTCGGAAACGCAAATACAATGAAAGAGGAATGTAAATGAGCCGTGCATTAAAGATGAATGAACTGCTATAATCAATTTATATGCGCCGTGGAGATGGTGTTCTTACGCATTTTGGAATATTTAGGAATACGGTGGATTTCGGGGAAAAGTAGGCAATGAAGGTTTTATTTTTTTATTTTAATGGGAATATTTGAAATTGGGGAATACTCGAAAATTTGCTAAAATGGCTGTTCTGAAAAGCTGTGTAATACAACAGGCACGAGATTATAGGAGTTCCATGTTAAAATGGATTAGAAGTAAAGTGATTCACCATGTGCTCCTTTGCATGTCATTACCCAGAATCCCTATCTGCAGTAGAAGCATTATGCTAAGAGATAATGGGGAATGGCAGGGAGTGGCAGTCCTGTCTGAGACCAGTCCTCTCTGAGACCAGTCCTGTCTGAGACGTGGGAATGTGCTCACATGTGGGATTGTTATTCACTGTACAAAAATGGGGGTAAAATAAAAAAATTACAGATTTATAAAAACAAAAGATGGAAACCAACCATTCTATTAAAAAATTGCATAATTAATAAAAAAAATAAGAGAATATTCTAATATTTAAAAAAAAAAAACGTTTTAAAATTTTTCGGAAATTTTTGAACAAAGAAACGGCATATTTTTATTTGGACGCCTCTGCCCATGTTTAGTGCTAATGATCCAGTCCGGGATTTATGCTGCGTTGTGAGTAACTTTGGTGTAATAAATGAAGACTGAATATTATCACACTGTTCCATAGTATTATTTGGGGTGTGTATATACACAGTGAGATACTGTCCCTTATATTAACACGGTCCTTTGTCTGTGTATTTGCTATTCTAGCTCTCAAGAGCCCAGCTGCATTCCACGAGCAAAGGAAAAACTTGGATCGAGCCAAGGTACAGTGCGCCGAATGATCCACACTCCTCGCCATAAATCACCGGCCGCACTTATGCGTTTGCTTTTTGGACACTAAATGCACTTGCCATTTGCAGTTTATTTTTCGTTCTCTTAGGACCCTTCCAAAAAGGATTTTAGGAAGACGTAAGACAGCAAAAATTAAAAATTCAATGTACGGGGGAGGGGGGGGGGTCTTCTAATTAATGGTTTGTGTTTGTTCTGGGTTTTTTTAAGTGGTGATACTGTGCCAGATTAGCAAAAATCTCAATGGCTGAAACATTAGGGCTCTGATTAGAAAGGTTTATATCAAACTGTATTTGTTGCTGCAGAAACAGCAGGGAGAAGAGTCTCAGATAAGTGTGTGTGTGTGTGTGTGTGTGTGTGTGTGTGTGTGTGTGTGTGTGTGTGTGTGTGTGTGTGTGTGTGTGTATCAAAAAGTAGTGGTACGTTCTTGTACCTTCTTACTCCCCTCCCTTAGTACTCCCTATAACTTAGATTGTAAGCTCTCCGGGGCAGGGATTTCCTTTGTCTGACTTTGTTGCACTTTATTGTATTACAATTCCCTGTACTGTATGGTCTCTTTTGTAAAGCGCTGTGGGCGCTATATAAATACAGATATACATACATTTTGTATATAAATACAGATATACAGACATTGTGAAGCTGTATCCAAGTGTTGATGAACAGATCATCTTCATTCAACTGAATGGAGCTAGAATCTCCTCTGGCACTGGGAAAGGAGCCCATGGAACCCCACAACAGAGCTCTCTTTATTGTTGTTTGGAGGGGCAGGTTAGAGTAGGGGGGCTCAACTCCAGTCCTCTATCTCCCCCTGCCCCCCAACAGGTCAGGTTTTCAGGATATCCCAGCTTCAGCACAGGCGGCTCAGTCAAGGGCTGATTGAGCCACTTGTGCTGAAGCAGGAACTAATTGAGCCACCTGTGCTGAACCTGGGATATCCTGAAAACCTGACCTGTTGGGGGGCTTGAGGACTAGAGTTGAGCCCCCTGGGTTAGAGTAGTCACGCGAGTAGAAGTACAAAACAAATACATTTCCCCTAAGTTCAATTCCTTGAGAAAGGTTTTGCCCGGTGCTCACGGTCCCCACCGCACAGAGTGACCGTTTCGCAGCTTTGAGACTGAATTTCAACCATCAGTTTCCTGGGGAGAGGGAGGCGCAGTTGGTGTAACTAGCGCAAAGCGCAAAAATGCCGAGTCCCGCCCGTGCCCCCTAATTTTATAGTTTTCTACTTCACATCATCAAACGTTGTTATCGCAATTGTCGGTTCTTAAACTAAAAAACCATAACGAATAAGAATGAAGCTGTCTTATAAGGATGGTTATACTTAGCGTTCAATTACATCAGGGCCCTTCATCTGGCGCCCCGCGTGGGGCCACGGTGTGGGTTCTGGCGCCCCGCGTGGGGCCACGGTGTGGGTTCTGGCGCCCCGCGTGGGGCCACGGTGTGGGTTCTGGCGCCCCGCGTGGGGCCACGGTGTGGGTTCTGGCGCCCCGCGTGGGGCCACGGTGTGGGTTCTGGCGCCCCGCGTGGGGCCACGGTGTGGGTTCTGGCGCCCCGCGTGGGGCCACGGTGTGGGTTCTGGCGCCCCGCGTGGGGCCACGGTGTGGGTTCTGGCGCCCCGCGTGGGGCCACGGTGTGGGTTCTGGCGCCCCGCGTGGGGCCACGGTGTGGGTTCTGGCGCCCCGCGTGGGGCCACGGTGTGGGTTCTGGCGCCCCGCGTGGGGCCACGGTGTGGGTTCTGGCGCCCCGCGTGGGGCCACGGTGTGGGTTCTGGCGCCCCGCGTGGGGCCACGGTGTGGGTTCTGGCGCCCCGCGTGGGGCCACGGTGTGGGTTCTGGCGCCCCGCGCGGGGCCACGGTGTGGGGTTTTCATACTAGTTGCTTAGGCAACAAAGTTAAGTTTTTCACACTGAGAGTCTCTTGCGAATTCATGTAATGTAAATAGATATGTTATAGATGTAAAATGTTGAAATATAGTCATTTTACAGCCTATAAATGTATCTGAAATGACATTGCAGTAAGTTTGTGGCCGCCCGGCATTATAGTATTGCTGGTCAATGATATTATTGTTTAGTAAAGTTGAGCTCTGTAACTCGGGCACCGATTCCATGTCGCTGTGAAATCCTTTCCCCTTGCTTGGGAAGATCAGTTAGTTTAGCTGTCTGTGGAAGACATCTTCACGGGGTATTAATAGGGGTTTATTACCCTTATTTAATATGCTGTTAAACGGTTTCCCAGTGCTAGATAAGTCACCTTTCAAATTAATGGGACTCAAATCTTCTCTAGAATGAAAAGTGACTTGAGTGGTTGCCTAAGTCCTCAGCCAAGGCACGGTTCTGTTGGGAAACATACTAGAGATCCCTCTCCAATAAACACAGATAATCCCCGGCTCTCTGTCTAAGGGGCGAGAGAAGTACAGCTAATCTCTGTTATGGCCAGGATGCACCAAGCTTCATTAAATCAGGGTTCTTATCATGACGTTACCCAACACAGGAACAGACGTTCTGTTCCCAGAGGTAACACGGTATCCTCGCAGCTAATTACGTGCAAAAGCCACGTCCGTGCTACATCTCATTAGCACAGGCTTAGTATTACGTTGTAGGATAACGTTGCGTTATCTTCCGACAACGTCGTGTTATGTGCGTCTTAGCGTTACTCCGACCCAGCCCCCAAAGTCAGGCCTTTGTTGGAGTGGAGAAAGAGGGAAATAACGCTACGTTATTTAAATGATGCCGAGCTGTGGTGTTGCGCCCGTCCCGAGCGTGTAAAAGCCCGGTTCCCATGTCTGGAGAGGAGTACCGGCCGGCAAGTTTAGGTATAACTTAAATAACGTTGTCTCTGTTAGACTTTAGTGGATTTATGATGCCTCTGATAACATGCTAATTATATGGAAATTAGCTATTATCACCAACGTTCATTACAGTTAGCACTACGCTGTTTATGGGGGAAAACATTACTTAACGCTGTGATTGTCCGTTGAAGAGACATCGTTAGTCTTAACGTGATAAGTTAGGTTAAGGGACATAGCAAAGCTTTGTGGATCTCGGCCTATGGGTGTTATTCATTAAAGTGAGATGGTGCTGATCGGGTCACGATCGCGTGCAAAGTTCAATTGAAGTCCATGAGCGTTTCTGTGCAATAAGGCCCCAGTTCAACTAATAACCCCCTCGGACTCCAGTTATCGAGCAGATCGGTATCACCTGTGCGGCAGTCGTACAAAAACCTGAGTGTACACGGCCTGAAAGCTAAATATTTAGGGTCTAGGACAGGGAGGGTTTACGGCATGTGCAGTGGGCCGTGTGACCAGTCTGTTCTCACGCCACCGCGCCGGCATCTGCAGTGGGAGGGGAGCTGGCGCCTCACTGCGGACGTGGGACAGGCCCATCTCCGGCGCAGGGAGGTGTAAGGAAGTGGGTTCAAACAAAAGTACGTTCAGTTTACCGTCATTTTACTCAAGTATTCTTCATAATTAGAGGTCGGGCGCGGGGACTTCCGTTCTGCGCCTGCGTTTGGTTTCCATATGACTCATTCCTTGTACTTAAACAAAACTACACGCAAAATTACCCGGACGGTAAACGCCATTATTTTTAATAAAGTAGAGGCTATAAACTATTGGTCGAAAATAAGAGAGGGTATACGGCGTATACCCTCTAATACAGCACTGGTTATCACTTATAAATATTCCTAGTGAATCACGATTATTATGGTATTAGAGAATTCAGCATGTCATTATAAACACAATCCTTCTTAATATTAATGTCCATTTTTTTTGTTGTTAAAGTAGCCTTTTAAAAAATTGCATGCTACCGAAATAATAATGATACTAAGCTTTAATTTAGTTAGTCTTGTGTGTAACTTGAAAGCACTTTAACACATCCTATCAATAGATTAGTGTCATAAATAATGGTACGTTAAAATCTGCAAAGCAAGGAGTAGTATTAGACGTGTCAACTCCCAGTTATTTTCTGGGTCCCACTGATTTGGGGTCCCACTGATTTGGGGTATGTTGAGTCTCATTGATGGAAATGTCATCTGTGGTGAAGAAACTCATTGATTTTGGTCCTTCCCGATTGACATCTATGTAGAATATACATTAACTTTGACATTCTTGGTATGTTCGACGTGTATGGGCCATGCAATGATCATTGACTTTTTTTAACAGCAGCACTAAAAAGGGTGAAATTCGCAATGTTTGCTTAGATGTGAAAAGTCTTGTGACATGCCCGGTATGTCATAGACACTTCATCATTTTCAGGTTGTATATCGGGATGAGTGCTCTGATGGAGCGTCCAGCCTGATGGAACTCCCCCCCTCCACTTCCGTTTCCACCATCCAGTGCCACATTGCGGTCATGTGATCCGTACCATATACAATCGCCTCAACCTGGCGACCAAAGGAGGGCCCAAAGGCGGAGGGAAGCCTGGCCAGCTGACCGGAAGTCGGGCCTAATTTAACATAATCAGCTGGCCGTACCCTGTCCTCTGCCAGAGCCACGCTGTACAAACCAGTCTCCCCCCTCCACGCTCAACACCCTGAAGGCCCAAGCCGAGACTTCCGTCCTATGCCCCGGGAACCATGCTCTCCGAGGGCCTGCATATCACCATTTCAATTTGTGACCTCAGCTGTACCTTTTTTGTAGACCTGAACTGCTTTAAGAATCAGACTATAAGGAAATCCTCTGTCTGAGGGAAGGCAATCAGAATATTTTAACGTATGAAACATTAATGAATACAACACAGTTTGTTTGTTTTTTTAAAGAAAAAGCTGAATTGTAATATATCCAGTGAATGAAGCCTTTTCAGAAATAGCCGATTTGCAAAATCTGCAGGAAAGGGCTTTACCTTCAAATGACTCATTCCTCACTAATCATAATATCAGGCTCATGGTTTTCCAATCAGAGAATAAAATATGAGGTCATTTATGCAACCCAAACCCTCAACATGTCATTAATGTTAGAAATACAATCTAATAAATAGCTATCTTGACAATAGCTGCTTCATTTCGTATTTCAAGGTCACTCGTGAAGCTGAAACGTACATATATCACTGGGAGGGCGACATTCAGATGCAGTAGAGTATTTTTTTTTGTAAATGGAAATCTCCTCCCTTCAAGTTACTTCTTTATTAAACAGAACCAATAATAACGGAGTAATTAAAGAAGGTAGATTTGCTGAAGAGACATTTGGACACAATGTCAAACTTAGCTACTATTATCCGTTACCACGGAGCAAAAGTAACTATGGCTGACGGAGTGCCATGAACACTTCATTTGAACTCGGTTTGAATCCCTGGGCCAGTAATTTGTGACCGCGAACCAGTCTCATTGCCTGTAGCGCTTTATATATTGTCCGCGCTGTATGGAAATTGACAGCAGAAGAAGAACCATTGGGCTCCCCATATCTACCAAATTTCCTATTCTCAGGCCCTATAATATCCTCGCCTCTCATTTTTAGGATGGCTTTGGGTCTATCCAGGCATTCCTTACGGTAGCCTCTGCCACCTGTGTTGGGACAACGTGGCCTATACAGAAGATTTACTGTCCCTGGTACTGTGGATGAACAGGCAAATGTCGGCGGCACCGGGGACATTGCCGCAATCGCGCTGCGGGTGGGAGGGTCCAGGTCCTTTGGTGCCGTGGCAGTGCCCGGCAGTGGCATGAAGACATTTACTACATCTGTATGATGGCAATAGTTAAACTGTTTAGCATTATTGCACTTATAGTGTAACTTTGACCAATGACTCTTCTCCTGATGTATGTGTATCATTATTTTTCTGCTTTCTTTGTAGACTGAAGATTATTTAAAGCACAAGGTCAGAAATCGGCCTGAGAAGTCTGATCTCATTAATATGCACATTTTGCAAGGTAAGTCCAACCTTGCATCGGCCATATACAGTACGCAGTAACGCCTAAAACTGCTGGCACTACCTTAGGGGGTCATTCTATATACTCCAAACAGGGCATTCGGACTGTTTTCGTCCGAACACCCCGATTGATGTAAATGAGCGTGTTGGGCTGAAGATGGCCACTCTGGAGTATATAAAGTGCCTTAGTGCCGCAATGTCCTAGTTGGGTATTGTTGATATTGGGATCACTGAAGAGTTACCCGTCCTTGCGGAGTGTTGGAACAACATTTAATGTTGATAAGTAGGAGTACACATTTACACTTATCTTGTTCAATTGTGACTTTGCTAACCTCTTCACCTCCCTTGTGTATTAAACTTCTGGCAAGCTGGTGGCATTTGTGACGACGTCCAGTGGAAGTCTACCAGTGTTTAGCCGGTTCCCTGGAGATATCACGCCCACCGTTCTCCCGGATCAGTGACTGTCGGTTTCTGTTTGTATAACTAATAGATGAGATGGGACCATGGGATCATTACACAAGTAATCATGGGGTCCCCATCCCAAAAGGTCTACAGAACTTTGCGAGCACAGGTCTGCAATCCTAACGCTTAGTCCCTATCCAGGCAGGAAGTACACTTGCACTGGACAAGAGGCCCCTCTGACAGCAAAGGGCTTAACAAGCTATGGGAACTCCAACTTAACATTGACTGCCCCAGACATCACAGGATCCTCCTCTGATGTCACAGGAATGCCCCATGACATCACTTGTTCTCTCCCAGTGCCACCGCTGCAGTGTACCCCTTTTCTCATTGCGGGAATACAAATTGTTCTCCCGCATAACACAACCTATCCTAATATAAATCAGCATGACACGGCGCTTCTAGATTAAATCCCGAGAAAATCACTGCAAACAGAAGACCGTCGTTAGCGATAAAAACTTATTGTGTTTAATGAGGACTAACCAGGGTCGCGAAAATATTAGGAAACGCAAGGAATAGGTCTGTGCATGACTAGAGCAATGCTGGCAGCGCTCTGACTTCCGACCAGAGCACAAAACACGATTGGGACACATTGTGCAAACGGCGGGGGCTCCCACAGGAACAGAGTCTGACATTTATACTCCACTGCAATAAAACAGTTTATACAACGTCTGTTCGGCAATTACTGCAACCACGATCATGTAATATAGAGGTTTGGAACACCAGAAATAAGCTAATTTTCAGTATTTACAAAGCACAGGTCCGCCTCCAAGGATTGTAATCTGTGAGATTTGGGGCCAGAAACGGGTATTTTAATGGGAAAAGTGCTGATTTGTATCATTAAGGGGTTAATTCTATGTCCACCTAAGCGACTGATGGGGCCGTTTCCCTGCGATATTCCTTATTGACTGGATCGCTTGGGTGCATGTACAATAAGTGCCTGTGCCTCCATTTCTGTCTGTAAGGCGCTGACGCTAGAAACCATTGAGACTGACTTTAAATCAGTGTGACACAGAATCACTGGGAGTGACCGGGCTGTGTATACAAGGTGTCGGACATTTATTTATCAAAGTTTCCGAGCGACAAAACTGGCTCTAAAAAAACTTCATAGCTGTGAACGGGTCCAAGGACCGTTTATGTGTCTCGTGATGCGGAGTCAGACTCGTGGATTCTTAGCATCAGCGTCGCAGAGTTCATCGGAGTCTCAGTGAGAGAAAATTAGACGTGAATTCGCCGCAAGAACTTTTTGTTTTTTGCACTTTTGCGTATTAAAGTTGGAGTTAAAAAAAGCTCGTGCACTAATTTTTGTAAATTTTAACCCATTGACACAACTCTAGTGATATTTGTCCATATTTTTCCAGAATAAAAAATACCAATTTACAATGGCCCCAAACGACCACATCTCATTGGTACATTGCCACATCTCATTGGTACATTGCCACATCTCATTGGTACATTGCCACATCTCATTGGTACATTGCCACCTCTGCCAGCCGCGCACACTGAGCTTTGCATACCTAATACAAGGGATATATGACCATACAAAACTAGACTACGGTGAGAGTTTGGTGTGACATGATCCTTTTGAATTTGGCGTTCTAGACTCAGCCGCCGAGGGTTCCGATCAGGCTGCACAGATGAAGCTGAAAAGAGCTCGCCTGGCAGATGACCTGAATGAAAAAATTGCTCTCAGGCCAGGTCCATTGGAACTGGTGGAGAAGAACATTATTCCTCTTGAATCTACTCTGAAAGAGACCCTGGCAGGTAGATGACGCTGTGCTCCGCTTGTGCCCACTACTATAGTTTAAGTACTATAGATTGTAGATGCTTTTTAGGGCTCTATGTATCAACACAGACAGCAGTGCGTTTAGATGCACCGCTCCGTTTTGTGGAGTTACATTATATGGTAGAATAGTTTCTTACTTCTGTTGCAAAATATTAGACTTAAGCCACTTCAGGTGTCGAGGATTTTGGGGGCAAAAAGAATGGCTGCAAGAGACGCAGAATGTGATACATCTCATTATAATCTGTGCCCCATGTAACTCCCGCCAACTCCTCCTACTGACTCTCCCCAAGGTGCATGCTGAGGCAGAGACGCAGAATGTGATACATCTCATTATAATCTGTGCACCATGTAACTCCCCCCAACTCCTCCTACTGACTCTCCCCAAGGTGCAAGCTGGGGCAGAGACGCAGAATGTGATACATCTCATTATAATCTGTGCACCATGTAACTCCCCCCAACTCCTCCTACTGACTCTCCCCAAGGTGCATGTTGGGACAGAGATGCAGAATGTGATACATCTCATTATAATCTGTGCACCATGTAACTCCTCCCCAACTCCTCCTACTGACTCTCCCCAAGGTGCAAGCTGGGGCAGAGACGCAGAATGTGATACATATCATTATAATCTGTGCACCATGTAACTCCCCCCAACTCCTCCTGCTGACTCTCCCCAAGGTGCAAGCTGGGGCAGAGACGCAGAATGTGATACATCTCATTATAATCTGTGCCCCATGTAACTCCCCCCAACTCCTCCTACTGACTCTCCCCAAGGTGCAAGCTGGGGCAGAGACGCAGAATGTGATACATCTCATTATAATCTGTGCCCCATGTAAATCCACCCCAACTCCTCCTACTGACTCTCCCCAAGGTGCAAGCTGGGACAGAGACGCAGAATCTGATACATCTCATTATAATCTGTGCACCATGTAACTCCCCCCTCAACTCCTCCTACTGACTCTCCCCAAGGTGCAAGCTGGGGCAGAGACACATAATGTGATACATCTCATTATAATCTGTGCCCCATGTAACTCCCCCCAACTCCTCCTGCTGACTCTCCCCAAGGTGCAAGCTGGGGCAGAGACGCAGAATGTGATACATCTCATTATAATCTGTGCACCATGTAACTCCCCCCAACTCCTCCTACTGACTCTCCCCAAGGTGCAAGCTGGGGCAGAGACGCAGAATGTGATACATCTCATTATAATGTGTGCACCATGTAACTCCCCCCCAAATCCTCCTACTGACTCTCCCCAAGGTGCATGCTGGGACAGAGACGCAGAATGTGATACATCTCATTATAATCTGTGCACCATGTAACTCCTCCCCAACTCCTCCTACTGACTCTCCCCAAGGTGCATGCTGGGGCAGAGACGCAGAATCTGATACATCTCATTATAATCTGTGCACCATGTAACTCCTCCCCCAACTCCTCCTACTGACTCTCCCCAAGGTGCAAGATGGGGCAGAGACACAGAATGTGATACATCTCATTATAATCTGTGCACCATGTAACTCCCCCCAAATCCTCCTACTGACTCTCCCCAAGGTGCAAGCTGGGGCAGAGACGCAGAATGGGATACATCTCATTATAATCTGTGCACCATGTAACTCCCCCCAACTCCTCCTACTGACTCTCCCCAAGGTGCAAGCTGGGGCAGAGACGCAGAATGTGATACATCTCATTATAATCTGTGCCCCATGTAACTCCCCCCAACTCCTCCTACTGACTCTCCCCAAGGTGCAAGCTGGGGCAGAGACGCAGAATGGGATACATCTCATTATAATCTGTGCATCATGTAACTCTCCCCAACTCCTCCTACTGACTCTCCCCAAGGTGCAAGCTGGGGCAGAGACGCAGAATGGGATACATCTCATTATAATCTGTGCATCATGTAACTCTCCCCGCCCCCCCCCCTCAATTGCTCCCACTGACTCCCCAAGGTACAAGCTGGGTCAAAATTGGAGCAAAATCCTTTGATACATAGGTGCCCTAGTTTTACTCCCCAATTACCTTGATACTTAGACCCCGTAGCTTCTATATCCTATAAGCAAAACCTTTAACCTCTTGGCTGCTGAAGAGGCCTAAATGCAGTTTATCAGAGGGGCAGATGGCTGCAGCGATGTCTGAGAAGTGTAATTACAGACTGCTCTGGAACAGAATGGTGTTATATAAACATAAGATGTCATTAAGGTGACACGTCAATTCCATAATTTTGGCGTCCTGCTGTTTATTTGGTCATTATTATCTGTCCGGCAAACAAGACGCTTGTTACATTTCTTTGTGAATAACAATTTAAAGTTGTCCCAATGGTATTCAAACCCTTGCCAGTGCAACCCTATAAACTGGTGAGCATCTGGCGTTATCCTGCAGAGATAAAACGTTTCGACGCTGCAAAGTGCAGTTCAATTATTGACGTCATCTCTTCAAGTTGAGTGAAAGGAAACAGCCTGAGCCAAAGCTTTAATAATTTCCAAACGCTCTGCCGTTCCGTCTGTGAGTTGGGGCATAACTCGATATCTGAGGCACCTTGTCATCACGTCAGTGGGTACACAACCCAATGTGTGCCAAAGTGGGAGATTAGAGCCTGACATGGTAGTCTTTTGCCCGTTTAACCCTTTGAGTGCCCTGTGACTAAGCCCCCCCTCCCCCCTGGCCATGAGGTCTGACATATGTTCGCTCGATTTGTGGGGGAGATCCATTGGAGCGCAGAATGGGGAGACCGATGAGGACTCCCACCTTTTCCGTAATCGGACGCGTGATCGCGATGTGCCGGAGAACCCGTGGCGGTCTCCTGCCGCGTCAGCTCTGGCACTCAGATTAAAGAGTAGTGGTACTGCGCCGGATTATAAGAACTTCTAAACCTGCTAAACAATGTGACAAAGTCTTTGGGACGCCTTTTGTAGCAGGCAAAAAATGAACGCAAGTGAATCATTTCATTGCCTTTCTCACAAAGACTAAATTACCCTGGTGTGAAATTATTTCTCGTTTGTATCCCATGATAAATGAATGTTTTTTTCTTTTCACGCCCTCCGGATATTTGGGCTTATCAGATGCTTATTGGCCTTTTCCTTATCAGTTTGCCTAATAATTGTTACATCGTTTCTTTACAAAGAACACAACGGAAACCGTTTCCAATGACACTTTGATGACCGGTTCTGAGAAGCGCAGAATCTGATCACGAAAGCGAGTGTGTTCAGAGGGTAAAAACGCCCAGGCATTTGGTTACCATTAAACCAGCGGGGAGGGGCCACTCTGATCCTCAAGGGCCACCAACAGGTCAGGTTTTCAGGATATCCCTGATTCAGCACAGATGGTGCACTCGAAGGCTGAGCCACTGATTGAGCTACCTGTGCTGAAGCAGGGTTATCCTGAAAATCTGACCTGTTGGTGGCCCTTGAGGACAGGAGTAGCCCTCCCCCCCCCCCCATCCCTAAAGTGCCCACCCATCTGACGTGCAGGGTACATCCAAGGGTTAAAATTGCCAATCCCTTGCACTTCCCTTATTAAACACTGCACTGCCGTGAGTTCAGGGTGGTCCTAAGAGGGGCTCTCCCTGGGAAATGTGTCTTATGTAAAATGTAATGTAGAAACAGGTGCAAAAAAAGCAACCCAATCCATGGAATGATCTCCCGAATTTCCACACTTCTCACTGGTTTCTCACGTGCCGGGGACAGCGGGATAGACGCCAGATCCACAGGGAACCAGATTACACGTCCCCTGTTATCAGCCCGTCCATTACTCGCTGTCCTGCCTTCGCTCTGCTCACTTCTCACCGATAGCTCCGGGCGTTACACTTTATTAATCAGTACTAACCCCAGAGTCAAGAGCGGCTGTCACACGAGCCCTGGAATATCGGAACCGCTCCCGATAATGTCTCTGCTCCCCGAGGGCTGTCGCAGGAGGGCTGGATTACCTCACAAATACCTCTTTAGAAGAGTTGGCCGCTGGATCTGGTCACTGGGGGCAGATCACGTAAAAGTATTTTTGGGGGAGCAAGAGAATATTCAGCTTTTTCTGCCCGGGGGCGAGTAACGCGGTGCAAAGCGGCATGGTAATAATGCTACTAGAATGTAGGTAACAGACTGCATTACTCCTTGCAATATAGCTAACGTTTCTTAGTTGACTAAAAGATACATTTTTAAAGTGTGTGTGAGTGTGTGTGTGTGTGAGTGTGATCATTTTATTTATTTAGTGGTTTCCAAAGTGACAATGTGCCTGATTTGCTAAAGAATATAAATGTGTTAATATAAAAGATGGAGCTCTGTGGCTTTTGGGAAAAAAATTGACGAGATAAACAGAAATCAACAAGAAAGTGGAACTGTTACTGTGTAAATAAATGTGCGGAAGTTGTAATAATCGGAGTTTGTAAATAAAATGAACAATTTGAGCACTGTAATTACTGTATTCGTTTTTTATTAAATGCACACACACTTCCTTCATGCAGTGTGACTCGACAAGGACTGAAGATAAATATGATGATATATTGTGTGTGTGTGTGTGTGTGTGTGTGTATTTATACCACGTACTATATAAATACATATTTAGTTAATTCCATCTTTCTGATGTGTCCAGGTGACCCGGTGACCTTCTCCAAGCCGGTGGACGCCTTCGCTTTCGAGGAGGACAGCAGTAATGACGATCTGTCCCCTGAACAAGCGCGGAACGAGGACTCCCTGGGACCTGCTTCTGCATCTCCGCAAGAGGCCCAAAGCTTTACAGGTTCTCCCACTTCAGGCTCAGCACAGGTAAACTCTATGACCAGCTCTTTCCAGCAAGGTGCAGGAGAGAAGCATATCTCAGAGAAGGAGAAGAGCAAGAGGTCATACTCTGACGCTGGAGGGTGGCAGGCTAAACGCTCCTTATAACCCCTTCCTATAACTCCTCCCCTAACTGCTCCTATAACGCCTCCCCTAACTGCTCCTATAACCGCTCCCTATAACGCCTCCCCTAACTGCTCCTGTAACCGCTCCCTATAACTCCTCCCCTAATTGCTCCAATAACCGCTCCCTATAACTCCTCCCCTAACTGCTCCTATAACCGTTCCCTATAACTCCTCCCCTAACTGCTCCTATAACCGCTCCCTATAACTCCTCCCCTAACTGCTCCTATAACCGCTCCCTATAACTCCTCCCCTAACTGCTCCTATAACCACTCCCTATAACTCCTCCCCTAACTGCTCCTATAACCGCTCCCTATAACTCCTCCCCTAACTGCTCCTATAACCGCTCCCTATAACTCCTCTCCTAACTGCTCCTATAACCGCTCCCTATAACTCCTCCCCTAACTGCTCCTATAACCACTCCCTATAACTCCTCGCCTAACTGCTCCTATAACCGCTCCCTATAACTCCTCCCCTAACTGCTCCTATTACCACTCCCTATAACTTCTCCCCTAACTGCTCCTATAACCGCTCCCTATAACTCCTCCCCTAACTGCTCCTATAACCGCTCCCTATAACTCCTCCCCTAACTGCTCCTTTAACCGCTCCCTATAACTCCTCCCCTAACTGCTCCTATAACCACTCCCTATAACTCCTCCCCTAACTGCTCCTATAACCGCTCCCTATAACTCCTCCCCTAACTGCTCCTATAACCGCTCCCTATAACTCCTCCCCTAACTGCTCCTATAACCACTCCCTATAACTCCTCCCCTAACTGCTCCTATAACCACTCCCTATAACTCCTCCCCTAACTGCTCCTATAACCACTCCCTATAACTCCATCCCTAACTGCTCCTATAACCGCTCCCTATAACTCCTCCCCTAACTGCTCCTATAACCGCTCCGTATAACTCCTCCCCTAACTGCTCCTATAACCGCTCCCTATAACTCCTCCCCTAACTGCTCCTATAACCGCTCCCTATAACTCCTCCCCTAACTGCTCCTATAACCACTCCCTATAACTCCTCCCCTAACTGCTCCTATAACCACTCCCTATAACTCCTCCCCTAATTGCTCCTATAACCGTTCCCTATAACTCCTCCCTAACTGCTCCTCCAGTTAGGGGAGAAGTTATATGGAGTGGTTAGTGGAAGAGTTACTGTATGGGGAGTGGTTATAGAGAAGCTAGGGAGGAGTTATAGGGAGCGGTTATTAGAACATATAGGGGAGGAGTTATAGGGAGCGGTTATTAGAACATATAGGGGAGTTATAGGTGGACATGATTTTATAGAATACACCGTATCAAACTCGGCATCTGTAACTGCTTCCCCCCCCCCCCCTAATCTATTACCTAATCGGCCAAGTCTGGGGTGCGTTAGATTAAGCTCTCAAAAGGTCGGACTGTCAGATACTCAAATAATAACCTTCATACATTTCATGCCGGTGCAAATTGACTCAAGAGAAAACTCTGGCATCATCTCAAGGACAAAATGAGATAGACATCTCAGCAACCCACCCTAACAAGGTCACGTTTCACCGGGGTGATTTCTTCATCTTTTAACAGATCAATAACCAATAGGAGCACTCGCAATTTCTCTCTGGTACTGCTACGGGCGCAAAATCTTCCACAGTAAGGGAGGATCACGCGCTGACACAAGGAATAAGATGGCGCTCCGCTGGACTTGAACAAATGATGTCCTTAGGTGTATTTAAGGATCGACGCTTCGCCCTACTCTTGTTAAAGTTCCAGACTACTCGGGGATTGACGATTGGACTCTAAACGTACACATCCAGTGGAGCTCCATCTCGCGCTTACTAGGCAGTGTGCAAATCTCCAACGCTAGTGTTCAAAGGGAAAACGCACAGCATCTTGTGTAGAAAAGTCTAACTCCAATGGAAATGTAATTGTATTAAATCCTGGCTGTTAAACTAGCTGTGGATAACAATACTTTGTGCAGAACATTGTGGTATCCTGTGAAGTATCCTGAACAATTGTTAACCTGAATGTGACATATCTTTGGCTCCGACGGATACGTTTCATTCCTGTGTCTTTGTTACATAGTGTACTTGGCATTAAGCACCTCCATTTTCCAAGCACTTAGGGCCGGCAGCCAAAGTATTGTCTGCTTGGTATGTCTAATTGCATGGGGCTAATAAAACACGATTGGCCTCGAAGGCTTGTCGGCTGTAGTAATCGGATCACACATAAAATACAGCGCTTATGTCTCTTACGTAAAAAAATGATGTATATCCTAAATAACGTCTGGTGTGTAAAAGTCCTAATGTAAGCCGAAAAAATGTATATGGTGTTTCCAAAAAACGCGACGTTTTCCTAGAGTTCTCCATTAATGAACAGTTGTGAAAAACAAGAAATAATGTCCAAACATTACAGTGAGAGCACATGAAAGATGGAGGCCTATGTGTACCCAGCGCTGTGCGCCATAATAACACTCATTCTGGCGCTGGAAGATACTCCATGCTCTATTCTTTACCAAATGGTTTCTCAGCTCTCGGGGATTGTACCTTTAAATAAAACACTACTAGTTCGTCCAAAATCATTTCTTACTCGCTTTCCTTCTGAAAACTGTCTTTCTTCAGTGAAGAATGAGCAGGTCATTAACTGCAGCCTCGCGGGATTTTCTTAACCAGTTACCAGATATGCTTTTTGATTAAATGAAATCTACCCTTGAGTTGTAATGCCAGGCGCCTGCCGAGTCCTCAGTCCTAGTCTGTCCATGCTGCCTATGTTACCACCGTCTGTGCAAAGCTGGTATGTTTGGGACCTTGTCATTTCCCAGACAGTGCATAGATGAAACCATTGTCTTGTTGGTTTCCTAACCTAAGAGCTACTGAAGATTATTTTGTTATGAATAAGGGCTTCTGGAGAATAGATTTGGAATTATTATATTACTTTCAGTCTACTTTGGAGCCAAAGCAAGTTAATTAATTCCCAGGTCAGAATAGCAAAATAGGATAGAGCCTCAGTATACAGTATATATATATATATAGTATACAGTATATATATATATCATCCTCCACCGCGGGGTGAAGCCTTCCCGTGACCTCCCAGGTACTGCGGTTACAGCCTCTTCTCCCCGCTGCTCCAATATATTTCCTCATTTCCTCCTCCCATCTTACTTTTGGGCGTCGTCTTAGTCTTTTGACATCCGTTGGAATCCAGTCGGGTACCATCTTTGTCCCACGATGGTAATTTCTTTTTGCGATATGTCCAGCCCGCCGCCATTTTGATTTCTTCACCCTTGTGATGTCAGAGTTCGGTCTGCTCCCGAATCCGTTCATTCTTTTTCCTGTCTCTCCGGGTTTTATATTGTTTTGTTATATGAAATATTTTACGGACTTCCTAGTGCAGAGTTCTAGTAGCCATACAATTTTATTTATATATATATATTTCTAAAAGAAAGCCATGGTTCTGTTAGGGTGTGAAGTTTTACAGCGGATAAGAAAATGGCCATTGGACCAAGTGGTTCTGATCTGCCGTTAAACGCTGTTTCGTTTTAAAGACGCATCGGCATTGTAGAATGAGAGACACGTGATTGTTGCCGGCACAGATCGTTAGCCGGACAGGTTGTACCCGGCAGGTTTTATTTAACGTAGGAAGTGAGGACTGGTTTTGGATCATGCAACAATTCACACACTCGAAATGGGTCAGTGACTCGCCCAGGGCAAAGTGCCTCGGAGACACTGACGCATGTGCAGTATATTTCTCCATATATAGAACAGTCTTGTGTTTATACCAAGAAGCTTTGAATTATGTGACTGGAATAAAGAAATCGGAAAATAAATCCTTTACATAAATCTTCCACGTTGCTCCCGCGCTTTCTCGCGGTGACTCTCGTTTTACCTACACCCCGAGTCGCAAAACGGCCACTGATCCTTCTAAACCAGGGGTGGTCAACTCTCGTCCTCAAGGGCTCAAACAGTGGCTCAGTCATTATGACTGCACCACCTGTGCTGAAGCAGGGATATCCTGACAACCTGACCTGTTGGTGGCCCTTGAGGACCAAGGTTGATCACTCCTGATCTAAAAATAGCCGACAGCTTTGTCTAATTCCGTTGTGACACTATTGGGATTACTCATAGCAAGCGCTCTTATGCTTCTAGAATCGTTCCCACGGCTCTGATAATGAAGCAAAGGATGTGAGCTCTGCCCCAAATCCCTCGTGTTCACTGCATACTGAGAGCCAGCTGTCCCCCAATGTGCCTGTCCCAGGAGCAGTGAAGGTAGGAACAAGCAATATGTTACCCGGCTACAAAGTGTCCCTAACCAGACCCCCCGGGATTATGCACAGGCGAGTTACTGTGAGGGTTTCATTTGGACATCATTGGGCTATATAACGGCTTTCCTTGCATAGCGCACATACCAGGCCGCTGTGACCGGATACCCAGGGTCCCATAGGGCGAGACACATTGTAGGCACCATTATAGGGCCACAACGCACACACAAGTTATTATTGGGCTTTCATGTGTGCATGTGTACGCAGGGAGTCCTCCGATCAGTTTGGGACGCTTGGCCAGTCTGGTTCTGATGGAGATTTCACCTAAAACCTAATGGGTCTGTCTGAGCCTGCACTTATTTATCATGGCCCGGGGTCCTTGAACTCCGACCCCTCATAATAGGACTGGACATAATGGCACCGCAAGCTTCCAACGTAGAGAGAATGTGGTCAGTGGGTGTTTCAAGATAGTGGAGCCAGGCCGGGCAAAAAATGGCTGAGGGGCAAAAAATGGCTGAGGGGCAAAAAATGGCTGAGGTGCAAAAATGGCTGAGGGGCAAAAAATGGCTGAGGGGCAAGAAATGGCTGAGGGGCAAAGCAATGTTGGCCACAAAGTGGTTATTGGTGACCTCTTCCAGTTATAGCTGCTGATCCCTAATACTTTAAAAAAAAAACGGCACAAATGCACTGATACACGTAATCTGACTGGGCACACTTAGCTTAGATTTGCACATGCATGCCCACCCATACTTACACACTTAGCTTAGATTTGCACATGCATGCCCACCCATACTTACACACTTAGCTTAGATTTGCAAATGCATGCCCACCCATACTTACACACTTAGCTTAGATTTGCACATGCATGCCCACCCATACTTACACACTTAGCTGAGATTTGCACATGCATGCCCACCCATACTTACACACTTAGCTTAGATTTGCACATGCATGCCCACCCATACTTACACACTTAGCTTAGATTTGCACATGCATGCCCACCCATACTTACACACTTAGCTTAGATTTGCACATGCATGCCCACCCATACTTACACACTTAGCTTAGATTTGCACATGCATGCCCACCCATACTTACACACTTAGCTTAGATTTGCACATGCATGCCCACCCATACTTACACACTTTTTATCCTGCAGAAATTGGGAGCCTGTGCTTTTCTGCTTATATGGAGGAGATGCATCCTCATTATTAACACTTTACCCTTAAATGGCTGCTCACCATCTCTCTCTGCCCTTTGCCACACTGCTTTTGTGTGTAAAATCTTATGCTCCGTTCAAGAGATATAAGCATTTGAAAAAAGGGCACGGGAGGTTAAAATGGAGCTTTCCCCACAGCCCAGTTCACTTTGTAACCATGGCAACCTCAGATGCTAGAGACAGTCGACAATAGGGATTTTTAACACACTAAAATGTATTTTTTCAAAAACAGCAGTATATGCTCAGGGGCAAGATACGTACATTATCAGATAAACTCATACGGGCTTCTGGAGAGGGGGATAAATCATTTAACTCCTTCACTACTGCAAAACCATTTCACTGATCTGTAATCATCTTTGTAATTGGCAGTGTAAATCCTCGGCGGACACCAAGAACCGGCACAAGAAACCCAAAGATATCAAGCCCAAAGTGAAAAAGCTGAAGTACCACCAGTACATTCCTCCGGACCAGAAGGCAGAGAAGTCTCCGCCGCCCATGGACTCAGCGTACGCCCGACTCCTGCAGCAGCAGCAGCTGTTCCTGCAGCTGCAAATCCTAAGCCAGCAGCAGCAGCAGCATTATAGCTACCAGGGGATGCACCACCCGCAGCTCAAGTGAGTGACACACACAGGACAGCAGGTGTATCCATGTGTGGGGGGGGGTCCGATCTGAAGCATGGACCTCCTTTAGGCAAAAATAGGGTGTGGGGTCTGATAAAGAGATCGAGAACAGAGGAGCTGCAGGAAACTGAGGTTACGTACACACGGCTGATAAAAACCGTGCCCTTTCCTTGCTTAGGGCAGGGGCGCTCAACTGCAGTCCTCAAGAACCCCCAACAGGTCAGGTTTTAAGGATATCCCTGCTTCAGCACAGGTAGTGCAGTCAGACTGAGTCACTGAGCCACCTGTGCTGAAGCAGGGATATCCTTAAAACCTGACATGTTGGGGGTGGGGGGTGGTTCTTGAGGACTGGAGTTTAACACTGCTGGCTTAGGGCACCAACATTGTAGCGACCACACAAACGATTGACCACCAGTAACACAACTGACCACCAGTAACAACTGACCACCAGTAACACAACTGACCACCAGTAACACAACTGACCACCAGTAACACAACTGACCACGAGTAACAGTGCGCGGGCGTTATATTTCTGCTTCGGCCTTTACTCTGCGTACTCATCCAGTAGTGCCCTATTTGAAGACACAGGGATTGACAATAATATTTCCCGCGTGCAATCTGGTGAGAAACGGGGGAGTATTCACCACACGGCCACGTGTTCCCCATCTTTCCATTTCAGTAACGGTTGTTTGGCTGCACCTATAAACACCCCGCGGATCTAGCACCCAGATTAACGGGGGGCTTACAGGCATTTGGATCGGATCTCTGCGCCTGTAACCAAACAAACCTGAAGGAATAACGGTTATTTAGTCGACACGCTTTTAGGGATTTCGGTAACTGACCTTTTGATGCATTTTTAAAGGCAGCCATGTGAGCAAATGGGCCGGAATTCCAGCCAGACCGCCGCCCACAGCCCGTCCCTGTCTCCAGTGAAGACCACTTTCTCCGGCCAAGCCAATATATCTTCCATGAAACTCGGACCGCTGCCTTCTAATCTGGATGACCTGAAAGTAAGTTAGGACATACTGTACTGGAGATGATCGCGTGTCCACGGATACAAACTGAAACAGGACAGTAGGAGATACCGAGCACAGAATGGATTGCACCTGCTAAAGTCGGCGAGCTCGGTGAAGTCCGGTCCTGTATGTGTATGGTCCTGTATGTGTATACTCGTGTCCCGTCCCACGGTGGGATTCGGTGTCTTCCAGTACTTAGAAATGCAGGATTACAATCTCAGAGTACTCCCGGGCACGCGTGGAGACTCACCAGCTGCCTTTCATAATGTGACTTCGTAGGCATTGTAGAAATCTTCGTTAGAGCAGCAAAATACAGTAATAAATCAAACTGAATTCGATTTAATGAGAATCTACATAACGCAATGTAGTCCTGAAGAAGACGGGGATTTCGCTGCGATCCAGGCGCTTGTTGCCTGGTTTGTCCATACAATCCCAATGACCGCAGGTGTTTTTCAGCTATCCGTTAGTCTTTTAATTGACCAAGATATTAGAAAACCTATTCCACTTCCATTCACGATACTGTGATGCTGCTTTCCAAAGCTAGAGTAGAGATCATCGCTATTCAAGTGAATGGGATGAAACTCTTCTCTGGAATGGTTAAGCGGCTTTACGCTTTATTGAATACAGGCCTATAAATCTGCAGCAAAAGTGATATTTTAGTTGTGTCTCTGTTGGAGATGTGTGAATTATTCACAGACCATTAATTTTGCCGTGAATATGGCGTTTATTCGCAGGTGTGAATATTCACACATTTGTACGTGCGATGTATTCATGCATGGCCCCCCCCCCGCCCCCCCGGAAGACACGAATGTCGGCATTAGGGGTCATTAGTCTGGACGTTCGCAATTAAATCAAAACATTCTATTTTTTTTTACATTTCTCTAAATGTTGTGGCATTCGATGAGAGAGGGGGAAGCGAATATGGCGGCGGGTTTATTCACATTCGCCCAAATATTCCTGCGCCCAATTCAATATTGTACCGCAAATAAAACTTTGCCAAAACACCACAAAGAATTCCTGGGTCAAATTTTGACACATTCGCCTCTCCAGTGTCTTTTAAAGCTGCAGACCGAGCAATATCCTACATGTGTGGTGTTTAATAAATCAGTTCTGTACAATGAGAAAATACTTGTAGCATTTTTTTTAAACCACTCTGAATTACATTATTTATGTATTATAATGTAACAAGCATTTTTTGTTTCTATAGCAACCATTTACAAAGTCACATCCCCTTCCTCTACTGAATTAGGCTCTGGCACACCCCTTTTTGAGCTCCGCCCCCTCTCTAACAGTGCACTAATTGTACCTGGTGACTGCCTGGTCACATGATCTTCCCCTTGGAGTTTTGCATCTTTGGTCCTCTTCTGCTGCACTGACAGCCATTTAGTGAACCCCCGAACCGAATCTTCGCCGTTCAATTGGCAACTTAGCTAATTACTTATCATTGGGTGGATTGTATTGATGCTCATATTAAAGGGGGGAAAACACAACTTGAACTGCTGCTTTAAAGCCGCAGTACTATTCCCCCTCCCTTTTATTTATTTCCTTTTTTTTTAATATCTAAAGCACGTGACAATGTCTAATTCTACATTTTTACCTACGCTGACAATCGTTTGGGGCTCCTGTTAGAAATCTGGAAAAATCCTGATTGTGCGCCGAACATAATGTCCGCCTTTCAGTTTCAATTAATCCTTCAGTCAGTGTAACTCAACAGCTACAATGTATCCTGATATTACTAAGGTACATTAACAGACTATTGTTACAGTTTGCAGCTCAAACTGCTGGGAACATTGGCAACAAATGATCCCAAACAGGAAAGTGTTACAAAGATCTTGCACTGCTGGGGAAGTGCTAAACCTGCAGAAGAAATCAAAGGATGCTCAGTATATTTAAAATTAAAAATAAATTTTAAAAAGTCACTATTCTCTAATACTACAGAACTGATTTATTTAAAAAAAAAAAACCCCATACAATTTCACGTGTTTTTCTGCTTTAAGCTATTATAATGCCATCATTAGTCAAAGTCACAAACATGGAGTAATTAACTGAGAAACATTTGATTTGAGGGATCCAAAGAACACTCCAAATATTATTTTTCCACAAGATACAAATAAGATCTATCAGTTGGGCTCTTTTAACCCTTTGGGTGCCATTAGCTGTAGCAGCAGATGTAGCCATATTAACTGTCCCCGTGACCGCGACAAGATTCAAGATTACAAACATGTGACCACTTTCTATCGTTGCTGCAGAGTACTTCGGCCGTTACCGCCACTGCAAATCAGGGATTTAGACTTAGTTTCTCGTGGTCACGTGGACAGTAAGGCTACTAGATCTTGGGGTCTGGCAGTCCGGGGGGGGGGGGGGGCGCATGGCGTAGTAGCTACCTAATTATCTACTCGCTCATCTCCCTAGGGAAGCCGCATTTTGAGCTCCCATGGAAAACTCCTTTATCGTTCCGTCATCCGTGGCGGAGAAATCACGTGAACGCCAGTGCCAGAGGGGTCATGTCATGTCCTTGTGGTGGGCCCACTTAGGCACTCAAAGGGTTAGAGGCCAATAATGTAGAAGGTGTGGATAATAATGATTGTCAGTCTTTTCCTAATATACCTCTATATATTTAAGGTTTCCGAGTTGAGACAGCAGCTTAGAATACGAGGTTTGCCCGTGTCTGGTACGAAGACTTCCCTGATGGAGCGTTTACGGCCTTTCCAGGACTGTGGTGGCAACGCAGTGCCAACATTTGGTGAAATGACAACGGTCACATTCCCGGTTACACCCAACAATGCCCTGTCAGGCTACCAAACACATCCTTCAACAGGCATGTTATCAAATGGATTCTATCAGTTTGGTAGCACCAGTTCCACTCCGCCTATATCTCCTGCATCGTCTGACCTCTCTGTTAGTGGCTCTTTGCCTGATACCTTCAGCGATGGACCAATGTCTTCTCCTTTTGGCCTACATCCTTCTCCTGTTCACCTAAGTGCAGATGAAAGTCTAATAAGCAGCATCAATAGTAGTAGCTACCAAGCAGAACTGGAAGGAATCGATGCAGAAAAAGACAAAATGTTGGTGGAGAAGCAGAAGGTCATTAATGAGTTGACATGGAAGCTTCAGCAAGAGCAAAGACAAGTGGAAGAGTTAAGGATGCAACTTCAAAAGCGCAAGGGAAGCTGTGGAGTTCAAGATAAGCAACTTCCATCTCAACTCTTTTTTGGGGTACCAATCAAACAGGAAAATGTTGTATCTAGCTGTCCATTCGCAACAAAACAAGTGGCTTTGAAAACACAGACAAGCAACCCTACAGAGAAATTAGGTCCATGTGGGGCACAGTCAATGTCTTGCCTGGTAAACAGCCACTGCATGGAGTCATCCAGCCAGAACTCCATCATTTCTTCAACTTTTCTGAGTCCACAGTGTTCTCCCCAACATTCACCACTTGGAACTGCAAACAGTCCACAGCATATCAGTCTGCCTCCATCACCCAATAACCACTACCTTCTGCCGGTATCCCCGCACTCGCAAGGCGACGGACGCAGCGTGTCCCCACACAACAATCGACTCCGCACATCACAGGTAAAGGAACAGACAAGTGTAGAAGCATAAAAAACGATAAATTGATTGCAGATAAAGATCCTTTAACCCATATGTAGGCTTGGCCCATATGTAGGTTTGGCACATATGTAGGCTTGGCCCATATATAGGTTTGGCACATATGTAGGCTTGGCCCATATGTAGGCTTGGCCCATATGTAGGCTTGGCCCATATGTAGGCTTGGCCCATACAGTATGTAGGTTTGGCCCATATGTAGGCTTGGCCCATATGTAGGCTTGGTCCATATGTAGGCTTGGCCCATATGTAGCCTGTGAAGTTTCCTGTCCACTGGAAAGACCATATCAAAGGTTTTATTTCCCTATTTCATACAGTAACCCCATAGCATCCTCTTCTATACCCCTGTAGATGAAAGATCTGCTCACTTATAGGCCAGGTTACATGGCCGTTCCTCTCCCTGGGTAAAAACTAGCAAACACTCCTGTATCCAGTGGATATATAGAGATATGTATTATGTATTATATATATGTTATATATATTATATATTATACATACACACACATACACACACACAGCAGAGTACCACTTTTTAATGACCTGATAGTGATCTAGATTCACTAAAGGATTGGTACATTTGGGTTACCATTGTTATACGTACTTATTTTTTTTATCAATCTATTTATTAAAGCCACATTGCCCGTGTTAAAGCATTGATAATGGACTTTTTACTTCGACTAATTAATTATGCCAGTACTATTCACTACAGTCTGATACTTGACTTTATTGGGCTGGCGCCAAAAATGGTTTCCGATTTGTATTACCTGGGGACGACAGTACGCTGATCTTGCCTATGTACCAGGAAAAATATAAACCAGTGAACCTAGAATAGACCCTGAAAGTGCATTGAATACACTTGTAACTATTTGTTATCATATATACGATAACTCCTAATATATACCTTCCACTAAATAACTACCACCCCTTGTATACTAAAGAGGCTAGTAAAGAGTTGCTTAGCAATGCCAAACTAGCCCATATGGCTAACCCCCTCCCCTCGGGTGGCCCTACAACCCTTTCAGGGGTACCTACCCTCATCACACACCTCCAACCCATAACACTTAACAACCCCACCTCTATGGGAATGACTTACAGCTCAAATCGCCACAGCTGGCGTGGGCCCCGGGGAGAGGGAGGGGGGGGGGTTAACCCCTTTTTTTGGCATTGCCAAGCTATACCTTACGAACCTCTTTGGCATACACGGGGGGGGGGGGGGGTGGTTAGTCTAGTGGTAATTATATACTGTATTAACACTTTGTAGCAATTTGTGGTAACCCATGACTAGCTGGCCACGTGGGCTGCCGAGGGGTTATTCGTGGTATATGTGTGTTTTGGGTTGGCTTATTTATTTGTAGGGTGTTTGTTATACATTAACCCTTTAGTAGTTGTAGTCATTCATTTGCAATGCATTTGAAGCCGCAGGCACCCCAGGGGTCGGGGTGTTCTCTGCCGCGGCGTTTATTGTTTGTAATAAATCCCATTTATACCTATATACCATTACACCTATGCTAGAAATACAAGATATTCGCACATTGATTCTTTATTGAGGAAATTAAGGTTGAATTACCCCCAAAACTTCATTTGCAGACGAGTTTCTTCATTCACGGTTATCGGCCAAATATCATTTTTAGCGCAGTGTTAAATCTGAAAAAATATTGTGCGTTATATATTTTTTAATGTAACGCAGAATATTATCGCCGATTTCACGGAGTTGAGTGAATCTTAGCATCCGCTTCCCATGTTGTGGAGTACAGACGTAGCTACGTGTATGCTTACCGTCTTCGGTGCCGATGTCCCGAGAGTGCGGCGGTCGCAACACTGGGTCCAATTCGGAAGCATGGACGCCTCAGAGCGTGATCGCGGCAAACACCGTCTCAACTGCGACACCGGAGACAGTCTTCCTACATCTGTAGTGTGCCACAACTGCTGAGATTCAAATTGATAGCATTTAGAGGATATTCTTGCAATATCTTCTGTATGGATATGCATTTCCATGTGTCACAAATGCGTGTTAGGCATAGATGCGTTAGAAATGCGCACGTTAGAATTGCGTGCGCTTGATGTAGATGTGTTAGAAATGCGCACGTTAGAAATGCGCGCGTTAGAAATGCGTGCGTTAGACGTTAGACGTGCGAAACTGGCCAAAATGCAGTGGCAACATTTTAAGCGCTATTTCCCCCGATCTCTCGCGTAACGTTTCTCTGAGTCTCAAAGGGCTAATAATGTCGCCAAATTAGTCTTAGATTTGAGAAATGTAGCAAATTTGCATATTTAATAAAATTGCAACGCACGCCAACTTAATGCTTGGAAAACCGCTCGCAAACTCTGACTTAGAGGCAGGCTTTTTTTTCGCAACTGAAAAAGGTCAAATTTCCCATGTTTTGCACATTTCCTGTTAGAAACCAAATCCTTTGCTAAATATGCACAAGTTGGGACTGGGAACATTATATATACACTGCGCTGCATCGGCTCAAATAAACAGGAACACGGAAGAATTATGCCCTGTAATTCCACATTACAGAATACGGGGAACCCAGTGGGTTTCTCTCCGACCCAGAACAACTTGCAGTCCTCTTTCATTGACCAATCGGAAAGCAAGGAGAGTATCCAAGATGGCGCCCAGCCGAAGAGCCCAAACATACACAGTAAGGTAGGATAACCGTCTTCTGAGTTGTGTGACACAAGGAGCTTAGTTGTAATGTCATTAGCTTTGAAGTGGGGGAATTCCGTTGGGCCAGTCCATTCTCCTTGTGACCGTGGGAAATTCCCTTCATATTTCTCCGCTTCGGACACCAAAGATAGATTATAAGTTCTTTGGGTCCGGGCGTGACTGCGCCTGTGACACTCTATGTACACTATCAGCACTAGAAAAAAATATTAATATGATCTATACATACAGTTATGGTCGCCAGGTGGCTTCTCCAAAAATACTGGACTCAATGGTGACCAGTGTGTCAGGTCACTATGTCCAGGGAGGAAAATACTGGACACATACATGTCCAGTATTACAGTACCTCTCATTTTTTACTGGACAGAGTTTCCAAATACAGGACAGTCCGGTTCAATACCGGACACCTTGCAACCCTACATACAGTATAGACAAGGGGTGGCCAACTCCAGTCCTCAAGACCCCCCCAACAGGTCAGGTTTTCAGGATATCCCAACTTCAGCACCGGTGGCTCAGTCTTTGAAGCAGGGATACCCTCAAAAAAACCTGACCTGTTGGTGGCCCTCGAGGATTGGAGTTGACCAGCCCTGATATAGACTAACGGTAAATTCAATATACTCTGAAGCGGTCACTTGCGCTGTTTTCGAAAAACCCTATTGAATGGGAAAATGTCATTTAAAAATGACGGGCCGGCACTTTGGTAATATACTGAATTTAGCGCTGAATTAAGCTCATGTTTTGGTTTGGCCAAAACTAGATTTATTTGGCTTTGGACTTTGAATCTGGTAAGTTTTGACTTCACACGCTCAATTTAAACATAATATTTAAAGATCTGTGTCTGAGTAAAACACCAAAACGAAATACATTCAGAGACGTCCAAGAAACCCCTTTTTTCTTTTCTCAAAAGTAACTAGAGACAAGGAATAATTGATTTTAGTGTATATAGATTTAATCTTTTCATTCAGACTTCTTCAACATATATTACAAATCTAAAATGAAATGTATTATACAAAAATAATATTTGTATTTACACTGGAAGTATCTGCGTTTTACTTGATATATCGCCTTTAACGCATTGTCTGGACTTTATTCATATATTTATGGGTATGTGCTATAATGTTTGAATAATTGGGATTTTTAAAGATGGCAACCCATCTGACTGAGATCCTCATTGGAAATCGCCATGGTGATGTTACCTGCAGAGAGATGGGCCCTTTAGTTTAGATAAATATGTAAACCGTTCCAAAATATGGCGATATCAAGGGTGAGTGTGTTAAATCCGAACATTGGGATTAAACAAATATGGTGCAACCAACAAGAATTCTATTTAAAACACTTGTGCAGAATAGCAACGTGGAGGGAATATTTCTCAGTAACAAGGGGGTTGATTTTTTTTATTTTCATTAATATACATATATTTACTTGTATTTCCATACAGGTGACATTTATACAACCAACTCCCCAGACAGGTCAAAAGTTTTCAGTTCCATGCCCGAATTTCTCTAACGCAACCTCCACTGTTTCCAAGCAGCCCCCCTCCTATGAGGATGCAGTCAAACAGGTAATAAAACCACCATTTTGCCTTTCTGGAATGATGGGCCTCACACCTTTCTCTTGATGTCTATGTTATATTTTTTAGAAGTCCTAGATTTAAAGCCGTTTGTTGACATTTCGGCCCACAGATAGGAACAGACACCCAGTGCATGGAAAATAAAGCATTCACCCAATTAAAGTTCAGAGAACACTGGTTTTCCTTGGGCTGGAATAATAATAAAGTTGTCTTTGAAGAGCTAGGCCCAGAAGCCTTTCTTCTCGTGTCACCATGGAATCCAATGACGGTATCGGAGGCTGGTTTTCTTATACCGTGCCGCTCCTGCTGGGGTTCCCTACGGACAAGCAGCCCTAAGAAAAAAACATGCTTCCAGACACAATTCTTTAATGTAATATGTTTATTTTGCAGCAAATTACAAGAAGTCAGCAAATGGATGAACTCCTTGATGTTCTTATTGAAAGTGGAGGTAAGAGGACAATTAAGGTTCCTGCCTTTGTCTTTAAGGGGAGGCTATGTATCGAGCTTCAAAAATATTAATGTAATAAAAAAAGCCGGTGCTAGGAGGCTGGTGCACCTATCTAATATGCTGTAGATATGCTGTCTTCTCCTTATCTGGAAGCTTAAACCCCCAGTTCTTTGACAAGAGCGCCTCATAGCATATTGAATATGGTCTAAGAGAGACTAATGTGACATAATAATATAACACAATGGGAATAAGTGCTTCATACATAAAAGTAACAAAAGGACTTGGAGTCCCTGCCCCGAAGAGCTTACAATCTAAGTGGTAACTATGGAGAACTTACAGAGGCAGGAGGAGGGTGCTCTGGTAAGGGCGTCTGCAAGGGGTCAGTGCATATAGGGTGTATGGGATCACTAACGAGAAACGTTGTGTTATCAGCGGGAACAATGAAGTCTGCTACATCTGTATATCATTAGAAACTGGTATTTTCTTGTTTCTAAGGCTGTGCTTATAGTGTCGGCGACAGCGACGTCGCGTCGTCACGCTTACTATAAGCGCACGGATTGGTCGCGATCGCTGGAAGTCATTTCCATTTGATTCTCCAGCGACCATCGCCTGACCGTCGCGTCGCCGGCACTATAAGTGCGGCCTCATTGAGCTTTAACCTTATTAGTGCTACAGGGGAAATATAATACAATACATGTGTGTGTGTGTGTGTGTATATATATATATATATATATATATATATATATATATATATATATATATACGAATTGAAATATTACTGTATGCTCATTTGCATGTCTTAGACAGGTCTGCAACCCCGCCTTTCCCCATTATCGCCCAGCACACAGCACTTCCACTGCAGCAAGGGATTCTGGGAAATGACATGCAGTGGAAGTGCTGTGTGCTGGGCGATAATGGGGAAAGGCGGGGTTGCAGACCTGTCTAAGACATGCAAATGAGCATACAGTAATATTTCAATTTGCTATATGCTTTGCTGTGGAGGATTTTTGTCACTTTTTTTACCCACCATAACTTAACTAAGTACATACATACATACATACATACATACATCACAACTCAGCAATACACTATTCTATTTGATGTCATAGACTGCAATTGAACTGTCACTATGCTATGCCGGCTAAGGAAACATTTCATTTCTGTTTTACGTTACACCAGAAATGCCAGCAAATGCCAAAGAGGAGCGACCCTGTGTCCAGAAGCTACATCCAATGAGTGTCCCTCCTGGAAACTCCAACGCCCCAACTTCCAATGCTCACCTTCCATATGACCACTGCTCAAACAACGACAGTCACCTTGAAGTCTTACTGAATTCCCACAGTCCTATGGGGGCACCCGGTGAAATGGCTCTTCTAAAAATTGGAAATGAGGAGTCCAACTATGAAGGCGTTATGGATGGATTTCCAGGAAAAGCAACCAAGGAACATCTACCCTCCCAAGAAATCTTAGACACTGCTCTTTCAGCCATGGAGACCCAGATGTCTCCCTCATCTTCAGAAAGCACTGCCCTACAACATTTGAGTTTCACGGAGTCCCCTTGGGAAACCATGGAATGGCTGGATTTGACACCGCCAAGCTCAGCCTCTGGTTTGGGATCACTCACCACTACCGGTCCCAGTATCTTCAACACAGATTTCTTAGATGTTACCGATCTGAACTTAAACACTGCCATGGATCTGCATCTAGAGCAATGGTAATGTAATGGACAGCATGAAAGACTTCAGGTTCTATAGATATCAATGCAATATGCCAAATTCAGAATGCAAGAAATACCAACTCTCATATTTAATCGGTATCGCTGAATGCAAAATGTTAAGACTCTACCATCAAAAAAAACTATGATCAGTAACCGGTGATAGAAGACGGATTATTTCACAATATGAATTTGCCACTTAAAACTATTCAAAAGTTTATTGGGTCCATGGTTCTGTTGTGTTTGTTGAGGTCTTTGGAAATGTAGGTCTAGAAATGATATGTTTGAATCAGCCACGCGAGTCCAAAATGTATTTCAAGCCCTTTGCAAATCGATCGTTTTCAAATGCCCATTACAAGCAGCTGGAGCCCCAAAGCCAAAACACACCATGAAGACCAATTTTAGTGGGGCCGCCTTAATAATCAGGAGATGGACTTCTATAGTTCCCTTGTGGCTGTACAGGAGATACACGTATAATCCTGTGTAGGACTAAATTGCACTAATGGCAGATATCGGGTGCTCACAAATCCCAATATCTTATCACTAAGGGGGAACAAAAGATCAAAAAGCTCCTTGTATCACAGTCATCTGCTCAACGTGTCCCTACATGGGGCATTTAAAGGTTTTACAGCGCACTACGTTCTAAACTGCCTCTATCCCAAATGACAAGACCAAAATCTATCGTTGAATACACAGTTAATTAGTATTTCAGTGTTACGTGGTATCCTTCTCATTTGGACTAACAATTGATATTATAAGACAAGATTCCGAGGGCTCGCTCTCCTCTTCCTCAGGTCAGCGATACTGAAGGAGAGGGAGAGCTCCCGAAAAAACGTGTCTCATAATATCAGTTAGTCCAAATAAAAAAAAAGTTATTACCTAATACTGAAATACTCATTTACCCTGCAATTTCAAACCTGGGCTAACAGCTATTTCTACGCAATTCCTTTAATACAGTAATTTAATAAGCAAAGGGCAGATATATTTAATCTTATAAGCAACAATATACAGTATCGCTAACATAAACCAAAGGCATAAAATACATTTGTAACCGCTGGAATTCAGTATGTCTCAGTAGTTAGATCCATAAATGTAATATTTAAAATACCAAAGTAAAATTAACCTCTTTCCTGCCAGAGAGGCTTCAAATACTGTATATTTTATACAAAAACGAAAAGATTTTGCCAGAAGACAAAAAAACATACTAAATAAATTCACTTGGATACAGGTGTTACCATTTTCTTACACACTTTAAAGTTAGCAAAGTGTGTACTCAATGAGATGTCTGTATTTTTACTATATACTGTGTCCACGTGTTCTTACATGAAACATCTCAGCAGAGTTCAAGGTTTTTCTTCTCCAATACACTTCATCTTCCAACTTCAAACAGCCCTGTCAAATCAAATCGCAATAATGGTACTTGTATTAGTATACGCCATGCAGAGCGCTTTGTAATTGTATGTCGGACGCATTGATGCAGTCATCTCTGGGACATTATCCCATTATCCTACCACATTGCAGATGTTCACAGCTGTGTGGTAGGATTGGGGGAGACCTGTATCCCGGGGTGTAGTCCAGCAAGTCACTAAACTACTGTACATCAACTTCACAAGATGCAATCTCCTCACACAGATCTTCAGAGAAACGCTTGGGAGAAAGCGGTTTAGATGAGTATATTTGCTATGGATACGTTCCGTACCAAGAACAAGGGAGGAATCGCATGCAGCAAACATACAAATGCACCTTTGGCGTAACTGCTGAGATAATGATTGTGCATTAGGCACGGGAGGCCAACTCCAGGCCTCAAGGGCCACCAACAGGACAGGTTTTCAGGCTATCCCTGCTTCAGAACAGTTGCCCCCAATCAGTGGCTCAGTCAAAGACTGAGCCACTGATTGAGCAACCTGTGCTGAAGTGGCTGTCTTCAACTGAGCCACCTGTGCTTAAACAGGGATATCCTGAAAACCTGACCTGTTGGTGGCCCTTGACGACTGAAGTTGGCCGCCCCTGGCATAGGATATCCAGCCAACTGTTACATCTGTTCCCAAATCCCAACTCAAGACTCATTATAATGATGCTAGCTTTGTTTCTAAGCATGTAGGGGGGGTTTACACCTTGTTACCAAACAGGGGTATGAAACTGCACCAGATTGAATGAATAAATGCCATAGGAAGCCGCAGGACTTCTCCTCGCTAAACTGGGCGCTGTTTTTGTACCACTTTATGGCCCCGTTTTGCAATAGAGAGACTTGGAAAGAGAAACCGCCCCATAAGGCTGCAAAAAATCCTATAGAAAAAGTCATCGGATTTATAGATTTCTTTTGTAAATCCGGTGCTGTTTATTTTCCGCCTAGCGTGTACGTGTATATATGTATATATTGGTGTGAGGGCCTTTTGTGTTCTAGGTATTGCACTGCTTAAAGGATCACTGCACAAAACAGAAAACTATTTTTACAAATATATATATTTTTTAATCTTGTTTAAAAGAAATTCAAATTTTTGGATAAGTTTCCGTCTTACAGACTTTTTCAACCTGGAATTTTGCATGAAACATGCAACTGCTCTATTGCTTCTAAAATACTGTACACAACCAATAAATGTTATATATACACTGTGTTACACACACAATGTTTGTATAGATATATACGCACACTGTATGTGTATATAGACATACAGTATATGTGTGTGATATATATATTTTGTGTATATATACGCACACTGTGTGTATGTATATATCTATACAAACATCTGTGTGAGTGTGTTAAAAACACAAGTATACACACAGTATATGTGTGTGTGTGTGTGTTAACACACATTTAAAAACTTGTGTGCAATATATTAAATATTTACGTCAATTCCCCTACTGAACCAATTTTTTCAGACATCATTCCTCATAACCTTTTTAAGGGTTGATATCTATATGGATAGGATTGTATTTATGCTACTGGAAGAAACACTAACTTTTTTGACTGTTTAATATTGAAACATTAAGGAGAAGGTGAAATGTAGAAAGTAACAAATCTCCACCCTGTTGTAACATTTACACTGTGTATATCTTCTTATTTTGGGTACTTTTTGAAAGATTTGTGTTTTTTTTTTATTTTTTTAGAACTGTTAAGAGTTTATACCAAAGAAAAAGGATGTTCACCGTTTCAAACCATGACATTATTGCATGCTGTATATAGATAGGAGTAGATGTTTATAATAATATTTGAAAGCACCATTTTTCTATTGTACAAATTGTGTTCACTGTGCACTGCTAATGTAGAAAACAACCACCGTTTGTCTAAAGTTTTATTTTTAAGAGAATAACTTAGAAGCCATTCCATGCAGATCCTACGTAGCACTTTATGTCAACATAGCGTTCACCTTCCAGCGAAGGGGTTAATTTGCAGTTATGCATGTCCCTTTGTATCTTGGTTTAATGCGGCAATAACCCTTGTGCGGGAGAAAAGATGCAAACACCCTCTCTAAGCAGGAGGAAGTCGCCAAAAATTCCTGCTGCTTGGGTTAGAACAATATGGCTGACTGCATCAACTGAAGCTTTAGTTCCCGTCTGGTGAAGTCCGTGCCCTCACTTGCCAGAGCCAATCAACACTAACACTAAGAATAAGACGGGCAGAGGATTCTGGGAGACAGAACATCAACCATAGTGTCAATCCCAAAAACAATTGTTTATAAGCAGTAGGATTGAAACCTTTGAAAGTCAGGATAGTCGTTGTGCCCGCTCAGGACCAAATTCTTTTAATGATTCCCAGAGAGACCAGAAGAAGGAACAAATAAATAATATTTAAACACACACGATTAGGGGTGATAGCTGCTTTAACCTTTGTCCATGATTTGTACGTGCAGGAAGAATCCTTTCTAGATATACACACCAATATGTCCAATTAAAAATACTGTCATAAGTCATAGAGGCCCATATTTACTAAATGGTGCTAGTCAATAAGACATCTTATGCCTCAAAGGGGTCATTTAGCACTAGAAGGGGTTTTATGGAATAGCATAGCTCAATAAATATGGCCCCAAATCAGACATGCTTAAATGAAGTACACACCCTAAGAGAGGTCCCACTATGGACTGAAATATTGACCACAATAAATAGGTCATTTAATTTGTAATTTTCCCAAACCTGCAAAACCTCACAGATCTCTTCAGGTGTACAGAGCTTCCAAAACCTCACAGGTCTCTTCTTCAGGTGTAGAGAGCTTCCCAAATCTCTCAGGTCTCTTCTTCATGTGTACAGAGCTTGCCAAACCTCTGGTTTCTTCTTTACAAGAACATTTGAAGAAGAGACCTGTGAGGTGTGAAAGTGCTGTATATCATAGTCCGATCTCCTGCTGGTCCACTAAAAGATAGCACAAAGATCGCACAAAGATCGCACAACCCACAATAAATGTACAATTGATAAAACCGTAACGGCCGTTACAACTTCCCTAGTGGATATTTTACTTTGCACAAGTGCCTGGCCAATGCCGGCAAATATGTTCTTGAACCAACAAGCTCCAGGAAGTAAGACCATGAGAGACCCTACTGTTTCCAGGGGAGGCCAACGCCACCCCTGAAGGACCACCAACAGGTCAGGTTTTCAGAATATCCTTTCTTTAGCACAGGTGCCTCAATCAGTGGCACGGTCATTGACTCAGCCACCTGTGCTGAAGCAGGGATATCCTTAAAACCTGACCTGTTGGTGACCCATGAGGACTGGAGTTGACCACTCCTGAAATAAGGGTTCAGAGGTTTCCAAGCGGAGGTATGGATGATATGCCTTTAACCCTTTGGAAGAGAGGAGCACGGAAATAAAGACTAATAATAAAAAATACAAATAAAGATATATCTGCCACGCACAGGTCACAGTAACATTAAAGAGTAATGATACTCTGCTCGAGTGCAGGAAGGCACTACTGTATTCTTTTCAATAAAGGGACAAAACCCGACACGGATCGTAAAGGGAGAGTTTATTGTAATAAATAATAATATGATGTCCGGCTTTGTCCCTTTATTGAAAAGAATAGTGCAGAGATAGAATAATGAGACTGTATTAACACAAATCCCTTGCTAATTAATAAGAACGCCTTTGGGGTTGCTTTGTATATAAATAAAAGAAGGTATAATGGCCATTGGTAAGTTGTCGTTCCATCACAATCCCAGCCGTGGAAACGCGTGATACCGGGATGATGCGGCGAGTGAAAGGTCCCATGTCCTGTACAGTCTCTTATAATGTTACCGACTCACATATTATTGATCTAGATCTCCAATTTATCCCTCATCTGTTAATTGGTCATCCTTCTGTATAACAGATATAACTTAGCACCCCTTAGTAAATATTGCCCAAAGACACCCTGTGGCCTATTCAAACAAATTAGCTGTAAGGTGTCTTCCTGCGACGGGTGCTATTGTATGACGTGGCGTCGCTTACTAAACGTGCGCCACTATCTATTCAAGAAAAGTAACATGAGCAGGGTTTTTGCAAACTTCCCATCTGACTCTCTCTATGCCACTTTTTCTCTCTCTCTCTCTCTCTCTCTCTCTCTGACACTTTCTCTCTCTCTCTCTCTCTCTCTCTGACACTTTCTCTCTCTCTCTGACACTTTCTCTCTCTCTCTCTGCCACTTTCTCTCTCTCTCTCTGCCACTTTCTCTCTCTCTCTCTGATACTTTCTCTCTCTCTCTGACACTTTCTCTCTCTCTCTCTCTCTCTCTGACACTTTCTCTCTCTCTCTGACACTTTCTCTCTCTCTCTCTCTCTGATACTTTCTCTCTCTCTGACACTTTCTCTCTCTCTCTCTCTCTCTCTCTCTCTCTCTGACACTTTCTCTCTCTCTCTCTCTGACACTTTCTCTCTCTCTCTCTGACACTTTCTCTCTCTCTCTCTGACACTTTCTCTCTCTCTCTGACACTTTCACTCTCTCTGACACTTTCACTCTCTCTGACACTTTCACTCTCTCTGACACTTTCACTCTCTCTGACACTTTCACTCTCTCTGACACTTTCACTCTCTCTGACACTTTCTCTCTCTCTGACACTTTCTCTCTCTCTCTGACACTTTCTCTCTGACACTTTCTCTCTCTCTCTCTCTGACACTTTCTTTCTCTCTCTCTGACACTCTCTCTCTCTCTTTGACTGACTCTCTCTCACACTCTCTCTCTGACACTCTCTCTCTCTGACACTCTCTCTCTCTGACACTCTCTCTCTCTCTCTGACACTCTCTCTCTGACACTCTCTCTCTCTCTCTGACACTCTCTCTCTGACTCTCTCTCTCTGACTCTCTCTCTCTGACACTCTCTCTCTCTGACACTCTCTCTCTCTGACACTCTCTCTCTGACACTCTCTCTCTCTCTCTCTGACACTCTCTCTCTCTCTGACACTCTCTCTCTCTCTCTCTCTCTGACACTCTCTCTCTGACACTCTCTCTCTCTCTGACACTCTCTCTCTCTCTGACACTCTCTGCCCTAAGATGAGGATCCTCCTGTCTCGATTCCGTGGTTGGAATCACCTCCCATATATTTAAAGTAGAACTATTTTTGTTTAGACTCCTCCACCCCCTCCCCTTACAAGATAGGAACAGGGGTTTCCCCCCCCTCCCCTTCACCGCCCCCCTCCCCTCCACCGCTCCCCCCACCCCTCCACCGCTCCCCCTCCCCTTTACCCCACCCCTCCCCTTCACCGCTCCCCCGCCCCTTCACCCCACCCCCGCCCCTTCACCCATCCCCTCCCCTTCACCGCTCCCCTCCCCTCCCCTTCACCGCTCCCCTCCCCTTCACCGCTCCCCCGCCCCTTACAAGATAGGAACAGGTGTTCTAACGGGTTGTAACAAACAGGACAGGGTTGGAAAGAGTTTTTAAAAAACTTCTAAAAAGTTACAATTTCCCACCCGAACGCAGAATTTGACGCATCTTATTATAAAGTTTCGCTGGGTAACCTGCTGCGTAATCGCGCTCGCAGCTCACACTCAAAATATCTTCTCCGGGTCCGACACGTCTCGTTACACAATGCTCATTTACATAACGAGGGGCAGTACATTTACTGCTGATATAAACAAGATCTTTCAGTTATTTAATATTTAAGAAATGTTTGTGAGGGGAAAAAAAGGAGAATTTATTCAACGTTATAGTATTCATTTAATTGGGAACGTGTGTTGCGTATTCTGGGTATGTGCCTTTTACCCTTTCAATGCCAGAAGGACATGCAGTGCATTGCAGGCCCTGCTGGCACTTAAGGTAATACCAAAAAATAGTGCCTTAATTAAGCAAACTATATATATATTTAAGCCTGTTCGCTTGAAAATGCATTTTGGTTAGAGAGGATTTATTAACTGCTGGCTTGCATTTTCTTGCACATATAAAAATGTTCATTTTATATCAATTGGGTCTTTGTGTTAAAAAAAAAAAACTAACAAAAAAACTATTTGTATTTTCTATGTTGTTCACTGAAAGTTAAATTGTGTAAAATATTTTTAAGCCCTTTTTGTGCCAAAAATCTGCAATTCCATTTTTTTGAATAAAAAAAAAAAAAAAAAAAAACTTTATAAAACGTTCTCAGTTTTACTTTGTGTTAACCGACACACACACACACACACACACACACACACACACACACACACACACACACACACACACACACACACACACACACACACACACACACACACTGCCCCCCATTAAAATGTGAGTGTTTATATATATATATATATACTCCTGTGTGATTGGTTCACACACATACTGCCCCCTGTGTGATGAGCTTACACACGCACACGCACTCACACTCACACTGCCCCCTGGCAGGTTTCACTCCAATGTGCTCTGAACATGTGACTGGGATGGACATGAGATGCAGCCAATAATAACAGCTGTGGAAGAGGCGGGACTGAGAGGGAGAGGCGCCCCTTGAGTTAGATCTGCGTGGACCTGTGGGCAACCAGGCGTGGTTGAGGATTCTGAGTGTGCACGTGGCAGCAGGAGCAGAGAGTTAAAGTGCTGTCGGAGGGGACCCTCACCCGCTATAAAACCGTGGTACCGAAGAACAGGTCTGCGGCAGTTAGTACAATGCGAGCGCCCACTCTGTACTGGCACCAGCACACGCCAACATACCCAGGACTGGGCTACTACACCACTGACCACTGAGGTGACGGAGGGAGGGAGGTGACAGGGAGGGAGGGAGGTGGGAGGGAGGGAGGTGACAGGGAGGGAGGGAGGGAGGTGACAGTGAGGGAGGGAGGTGACAGGGAGGGAGGGAGGGAGGTGACAGGGAGGGAGGGAGGGAGGTGACCGGAGGGAGGGAGGGAGGTGACAGGGAGGGAGGGAGGGAGGTGACAGGGAGGGAGGTGACAGGGAGGGAGGGAGGGAGGGAGGTGACAGGGAGGGAGGGAGGTGACAGGGAGGGAGGGAGGGAGGTGACAGGGAGGGAGGGAGGTGACAGGGAGGGAGGGAGGGAGGTGACAGGGAGGGAGGGAGGGAGGTGACAGGGAGGGAGGGAGGGAGGTGACAGGGAGGGAGGGAGGTGACAGGGAGGGAGGGAGGTGACAGGGAGGGAGGGAGGTGACAGGGAGGGAGGTGACAGGGAGGGAGGGAGGGAGGGAGGTGACAGGGAGGGAGGGAGGTGACAGGGAGGGAGGTGACAGGGAGGGAGGGAGGGAGGTGACAGGGAGGGAGGGAGGGAGGGAGGTGACAGGGAGGGAGGGAGGGAGGGAGGTGACAGGGAGGGAGGGAGGGAGGGAGGGAGGGAGGTGACAGGGAGGGAGGGAGGGAGGTGACAGGGAGGGAGGGAGGGAGGGAGGGAGGGAGGGAGGGAGGGAGGGAGGGAGGTGACAGGGAGGGAGGGAGGTGACAGGGAGGGAGGGAGAGAGACACACACACACACAGAGACACACACACAGAGACACACACACACACAGAGACACACACACACACAGAAAATTATATAAATAATTTATTGACATTAATTAAAATTAAATAAAAAATGAAGACATTAATTGGACATTCCTCATTGTCATTCCTGACCTGACCTTGGGGCTTGTTTATATAATATAAAAATGTGCTAAATAAATAGCAGGGGAAAGCAGAAATATGGTTGTGCATTATTATAAACTAGCTGAGAGCCCCGGCGTTGCCCGGGATGTTTGTGGTGTGGGTGTGGCATTTGGGTGAGGAGTGGTCAACGCGGCCCATGTGCGGTGGTAGTGCTGCTGTGGCTGTACTGATGGTGATTGTATCGGTGTGCTGATTTTGGAGGGTTTGGTGCTGATGTGGGGGTGCGGATGTGGGGGTGCGGATGTGGGTGTGCCGATGGGGGAGGTGCAAAGGTGCCGATGTGTGGGTGCTGATGGTGTTGATGGGGGCTGGGAATGGCGGGGAGCCGAGAATGCCAGTGTGCTGGGGGGGCATGGGATAGCGGTGTGCTGATGTGGTTTTGCTGGGGATAGTGTGTGTGTGTATACGTGTGTGTGTATACACACGTGTGTGTGTATACACGTGTGTGTGTATACATGTTTGTGTGTGTGTATACATGTTTGTGTGTATACATTGTATGTGTGTGTGTGTGTGTATACATGTGTACGTGTGTGTGTGTGTGTGTGTGTGTGTACGTGTGTGTGTATACGTGTGTGTATACACATGTGTGTGTATACACATGTGTGTGTATACACATGTGTGTATAGACGTGTATACACATGTGTGTGTAGACATTGTGTGTATGTATATATTGTGTGTGTGTGTATACATGTGTACGTGTGTGTATACACATGTGTATACACATGTGTGTATACATGTTTGTGTGTGTCTATACATGTTTGTGTGTATACATAGTATGTGTGTGTGTGTGTGTGTACATGTGTGTGTGTGTACATTTGTGTGTGTATACATTTGTGTGTGTGTATACATGTTTGTGTGTGTGTATACATGTTTGTGTGTGTGTATACGTGTGTGTATACATGTGTGTGTATACACGTGTGTGTGTGTGTGTATACATGTGTGTGTGTATACAGTATGTGTACATGTGCGTGTGTGTATGTCTCCATGTGTGTGTATACACATGTGTATATACACATGTGTATACACGTGTGTATACACGTGTGTATACATGTTTGTGTGTATACATAGTATGTGTGTGTGTGTGTATACATGTGTGTGTGTACATTTGTGTGTATACATGTGTGTGTATACATGTGTGTGTGTATACATGTGTGTGTGTATACATTATGTGTATGTATACATGTGTGTGTGTGTGTACGTGTGTGTGTGTGTACATGTGCGTGTGTGTATGTCGCCATGTGTGTGTGTACGTGTACATGTGTGTGAGTATACGTGTACATGTGTGTGTGTGTACGTGTCTACGTGTACATGTGTGTGTGTGTCTACGTGTACATGTGTGTGTGTCTACGTGCGTGTGTATACGTGTGTGTGTGTCTACGTGTGTGTCTACGTGTGTGTGTGTCTACGTGTGTGTGTGTATACGTGTGTGTGCGTATACGTGTGTATGTGTGTCTACGTGTGTGTGCGTATACGTGTGTGTGTGTGTCTACGTCTGTGTGTGTGTCTACGTCTGTGTGTGTACACGTGTGTCTACGTGTGTGTTTGTACGTGTGTGTTTGTACGTGTGTGTGTGTCTACGTGTGTGTGTGTGTGTGTGTGTGTATACGTGTGTGTGTGTGTAAACGTGTGTGTCTGTGTGTATACGTGTGTGTCTGTGTGTATACGTGTGTGTGTGTGTGTATAGGTGTGTGTCTGTGTGTATAGGTGTGTGTGTGTGTGTGTATAGGTGTGTGTGTGTGTGTGTGTGTATAGGTGTGTCTGTGTGTCTACGTGTGTCTGTGTGTCTACGTGTTTCTTTGTGTCTACGTGTGTCTGTGTGTCTACGTGTGCCTGTGTGTATACGTGTGTGTGTGTATACGTGTGTCTGTATAGGTGTGTGTGTGTGTGTGTGCGTGTGTGTCTGTCTACGTGTGTGTGTGTCTGTCTACATGTGTGTGTGTGTCTACATGTGTGTGTCTGTGGACGTGTGTGTGTGCCTACATGTGTGTGTGTGTGTGTGTGTGTGTGTGTGTGTGTGTGCCTACATGTGTGTGTGTGCGCCTACATGTGTGTGTGTGTGTGGTCTCTGTGTGTGTGTGTCTCTGTGTATGTGTATGTATATATATATATATATATATATATATATATATATATATATATATATATATATAGTGTGTGTGTGTGTGTATGGAGGGTTGAGGCTGGCAATGAAGGAATGGGGGGGTGTGGGGGGAGAGCTGCTTACCTTGCAGTCGGCAGCATGTTCCTCGAGGTGAGGCCTCCTGCAGGGCGGGAGCCCCCCCGGCAGGGCGGGAGCCCCCCCACTGCCCTCCGGCTCGAGGTGAGGCCTCCTGCAGGGCGGGAGCCCCCCCGCTGCCTCCGGCTCGAGGTGAGGCCTCCTGCAGGGCGGGAGCCCCCCCGCTGCCCTCCGGCTCGAGGTGAGGCCTCCTGCAGGGCGGGAGCCCCCCCGCTGCCCACCGGCTCGAGGTGAAGCCTCCTGCAGGGCGGGAGCCCCCCGCTGCCCACCGGCTCGAGGTGAAGCCTCCTGCAGGGCGGGAGCCCCCCCGCTGCCCTCCGGCTCGAGGTGAGGCCTCCTGCAGGGCGGGAGCCCCCCCGCTGCCCTCCGGCTCGAGGTGAGGCCTCCTGCAGGGCGGGAGCCCCCCCGCTCGAGGTGAGGCCTCCTGCAGGGCGGGAGGGCGGGAGCCCCCCCGCTGCCCTCCGGCTCGAGGTGAGGCGGCGGTGCCGAGGAGCGTTGCAGGCGGCGCCGGGTAGGCTGGTCTTTGCTGTGAGGGGGGTGGGAGAGGTGAGCCGGTGCCGAGGAGCGTGCGGCGAGGCCCGTGGGTATGCTGCCTCACCCATCCGGCCGCTCCCACGTGGATGTGAGGCGGGAGGCAGCGTGTTGTGGCCGCTCCCCCGCGTGTGTCCCGGGCGCTCGCTCCGCTCCCCCGCTGACTGTAGCGGCGCCGGGGTGTGAGCTTGGGGGGGGGGGGGTGTGAGCTTGGGGGGGGTGTGTGAGCTTGGGGGGGGGGTAAGCTTGGGGGGGGGTGAGGTGTGTGTGAGCTTGGGGTTGGGGGTGGGGGTGGGGGTGGGGGTGGGGGTGGGGGTGGGGGTGTGTGTGTTTTTTTTTTTTTTTTTTTTTTTGTGGACCTTTGGCCCGTCACTCCGCCTCAGGGGCGGGCCAAGGGGGTGGTGTGAGTGTGTGAGGCCAATGAGAGGTGTGCGGGGGCGGGCGGCCCAAGGGACCAATGAGATTGCCGCTAGGGACACCGGACATCCAGGCAGGCAAACATACAGTGCTTTCACTAATATAGTATAAGATATATATGTTGCTACTTACACTTACAGTACTTATTGTACAGACTGTGTCACACGTGCAGCGGCAGCTTTGCCTCTGAGCAGCTCCAGACTGTCTGACACACCTTCTCCTGTGCTCCTCGTGGCAGTCACTGTCACAGGTCAGTGATATCACTGCCATCCCATGGATCACTGCGGCCCCTCCCACCCGGCATCTGTCCAATCCCCTGCCGTCTTGCTGAGCTGCTCCTATCCTCCTCAAATGGCCACCAATCTCCTGCACCGTTACTCCCTGGTAGTGTAGGGTGGTGTGCTCTGCTCATACTCTGCCCCCCGGCTCTCGGCATTCTCACCCAATCCCGTGCATTTTTGCATTCTACTATGAAGGAGTATGCCGGGGCGGGGCTTTGTAGATTTCCGGCCGGCACGCAGGGGATTGGTTGAAGGATGTCTAAAGCCCAACCCCCCCGCATTCTATTCTACAAGTGAAAAAACTCACCAGCTGAGTCCCGCACCCTCCTCGCGCAGCTCCGCCGCCGCAGACTAGCGCACCGCCGCCCGCTCCACATCACATCTAAGTACCGGGACAAAGGCCAAAACCCGGGACATTTCCGGGACAGGCAGGCTACCGGGACAGTAATGAAAAAAACGGGACTGTCCCGGCAAAATCGGTACAAGTGGTCACCCTAGCACAGTCGGCGTGTGGGACCGCACCCTCGGCGTGTGGGACCGCACCCTCGGCGTGTGGGACCGCACCCTCGGTGTGTGAGACAGCCCCTTGGCGCGTGGGACCGCACCCTCGGCGCGAGAGACCGCGCCCTCGGCGCGTGAGACCGCGCCCTCGGCGTGTGAGACCGCGCCCTCGGCGTGTGAGACCGCGCCCTCGGCGTGTGAGACCGCGCCCTCGGCGTGTGAGACCGCGCCCTCGGCGTGTGAGACCGCACCCTCGGCGTGTGGGACCGCGCCCTCGGCGTGTGGGACCGCGCCCTCGGCGTGTGAGACCGCGCCCTCGGCGTGTGAGACCGCACCCTCGGCGTGTGGGACCGCACCCTCGGCGTGTGGGACCGCACCCTCGGTGTGTGAGACAGCCCCTTGGCGCGTGGGACCGCACCCTCGGCGCGAGAAACCGCGCCCTCGGCGCGTGAGACCGCACCCTCGGCGTGTGAGACCGCACCCTCGGCGTGTGGGACCGCACCCTCGGCGTGTGAGACCGCGCCCTCGGCGTGTGAGACCGCGCCCTCGGCGTGAGACCGCACCCTCGGCGTGTGGGACCGCACCCTCGGCGTGTGGGACCGCACCCTCGGCGTGTGGGACCGCACCCTCGGCGTGTGGGACCGCACACTCGGCGTGTGAGACCGCACCCTCGGCGTGTGAGACCGCACCCTCGGCGTGTGAGACTGCACCCTCTGCGTGTGAGACCGCACCCTCGGCGCGTGGATGAGGGAATTTGTGGGAGCGATGTGGAGAAGAGAGGCTGTAACCGCAGGACCTGGGAGATCACTGGGGAGGCTTCATCCAGCAGTGGGGAGACACGGGCTGGGGAGGATGGGATGAGGGAATGTGGGAGCGATGCGGAGAAGAGAGGCTGTAACCGCAGGACCTGGGAGGTCACTGGGGAGGCTTCATCCAGCAGTGGGGAGACACGGGCTGGGGAGGATGGGATGAGGGAATGTGTGGGAGCAACGTAGAGAAGAGAGGCTGTAACCGCAGGACCTGGGAGATCACTGGGGAGGCTTCATCCAGCAGTGGGGAGACACGGGCTGGGGAGGATGGGATGAGGGAATGTGTGGGAGCAACGTAGAGAAGAGAGGCTGTAACCGCAGGACCTGGGAGATCACTGGGGAGGCTTCATCCAGCAGTGGGGAGACAAGGGCTGGAGAGGATGGGATGAGGGAATGTGGGAGCGACGCGGAGAAGAGAGGCTGTAACCGCAGGACCTGGGGGATCACTGGGGAGTCTGCATCCAGCAGTGGGGAGACACGGGCTGGACAGGATGGGATGAGGGAATGTGTGGGAGCGACGTGGAGAAGAGAGGCTGTAACTGCAGGACCTGGGAGATCACTGGGGAGGCTTCATCCAGCAGTGGGGAGACAAGGGCTGGAGAGGATGGGATGAGGGAATGTGGGAGCGACGCGGAGAAGAGAGGCTGTAACCGCAGGACCTGGGAGATCACTGGGGAGGCTTCATCCAGCAGTGGGGAGACACGGGCTGGGGAGGATGGGATGAGGGAATGTGGGAGCGACGCGGAGAAGAGAGGCTGTAACCGCAGGACCTGGGAGATCACTGAGGAGGCTTCATCCAGCAGTGGGGAGACACGGGCTGGAGAGGATGGGATGAGGGAATGTGTGGGAGCGACGTGGAGAAGAGAGGCTGTAACCGCAGGACCTGGGAGATCACTGAGGAGGCTTCATCCAGCAGTGGGGAGACACGGGCTGGAGAGGATGGGATGAGGGAATGTGGGAGCGACGCGGAGAAGAGAGGCTGTAACCGCAGGACCTGGGAGATCACTGGGGAGGCTTCATCCAGCAGTGGGGAGACACGGGCTGGAGAGGATGGGAGAGAAAGAGTGCTCTGGACAGCTATAGACATCATAAAAGGCTTTACATCAAATATCACAGATAAAAATGTAAAGAAGTCTCATACTTTTATCTCCAAGATATTGCCGCTTATGTAAAACCTGCAGAGACTTGCCAAAAATTGATAGCTTTACCCTTATCTGCCACCAATTTCTATGTATCCAAGCAGGACATAACAGGACAAAGTGTGCCTAATGATCCTTATATTATGTACCATCAATTTCCTGATTGCAATCTCATTGCATGGCTATTGTCAGTGTGCTTACAGTGCAGGGCTTTGTGTGTACACATATCATAACACAGAAATCATTCACGTGCGTGCTATTGCTAGGCAGAGTAACAGAGAAGCCAGACCCCACAAAACAGGGCAATGTGGGATATATCTGTACCTGGAACTCATTATGTTAAGCAGAAACATTTTTACTAAGTAACTCACTGATACAGAGATGTCAACCTCCAGGGACCAAAATCAGCAAGATTTGGGGATTCTGGGCCCCCCCAAAAATGCATTTGAATGGAACACTGCACATTTTGATCAGTGAAATCAACGACTGATAAAAAAAAATCAGCGAGACCGACACCAAACCAGCTGGAAATTCAATGACAAGCCTGGTTATTCCATTAAACATGTCACTGCCATTAATTCACTGTGGTCCGTCGTGGGCCTGCAGCTTCAGCCACTTTGGTGTCAGGCCTACATTGCTTACGGAGACCCATCCAGCAAGTGAAGAAGCAAAGGATGCCACCGACTTAGAATAAACAAGCTCATGCACGTCTTAGACATAATATTTACATGGCAGAACCCTCAGATGTACTGGCCAGCTCTCTCTGTATGTAATGCCAGCACCTTTCACATCTATATGTTTTGTTTAAGCATAAAAGAATATAGCCAGGAAGAAATGTGGCCGTGCTTTAAAACTGCGGGAAGATATATCTTTTCTTCTTCTCCTAACGTGTTGTCAGAAAGGAAGCCTTTCACTGTTGCTTGGGCCCTGTTGTAGGAATGTTTCCCTGCGTCTCCCCTGTTTCTGGGAGACCACACAATGTGTGACACAGACGTGGGAACATTTGCTCACGTTCATGCCTTTGACACTCTTTGGACGTGCAGAGCTCTTCAAAAAGCCACTAAACTGACACGTCTGGATAACACCACGTGTGAACATCTTGGTGTCCATGTTGGTGATTATTTTGTTGTTGTTGCCAAAGTTAGTGAAGATTGGAGAAGATTGGTTATTCGTATAAAAAAAAACTAGTGTACATTTTTGGCTGTGTGAATCAGTAAATAGCTCTCACACTAATGCCGGTTTTGCCAATTTCTGAAATGTTAGCAAACTCAACACTTATTCTCCTCTCCCATCTGTAAGGCGGCTTCTGATCGCGGAACGGTGAAATATACACGCTAAAGATCGGACATGGGGACAGGCACTCCCAGGGGCCCCAAGACATAGTCACTACATCATGGGGACTGGCTCTCCCAGGGGCCCAAGACATAGTCACTACATCATGGGGACTGGCAGTCCCAGGGGCCCAAGACATAGTCACTACATCATGGGGACTGTCAGTCCCAGGGGCCCAAGACATAGTCACTACATCATGGGGACTGGCACTCCCAGGGGCCCAAGACATAGTCACTACATCAAGGGGACTGGCTCTCCCAGGGGCCCCAAGACATAGTCACTACATCATGGGGACTGGCACTCCCAGGGGCCCAAGACATAGTCACTACATCATGGGGACTGGCACTCCCAGGGGCCCAAGACATAGTCACTACATCGTGGAGACTGGCAGTCCCAGGGGCCCAAGACATAGTCACTACATCAAGGGGACTGGCTCTCCCAGGGGCCCCAAGACATAGTCACTACATCATGGGGACTGGCTCTCCCAGGGGCCCCAAGACATAGTCACTACATCGTGGGGACTGGCAGTCTCAGGGGCCCCAAGACATAGTCACTACATCAAGGGGACTGGCTCTCCCAGGGGCCCCAAGACATAGTCACTACATCATGGGGACTGGCAGTCTGGGGGCCCCGAGACAGTCACTACATCAAGGGGACTGGCACTCCCAGGGGCCCCAAGACATAGTCACTACATCATGGGGACTGGCTCTCCCAGGGGCCCCAAGACATAGTCACTACATCATGGGGACTGGCTCTCCCAGGGGCCCCAAGACATAGTCACTACATCATGGGGACTGGCTCTCCCAGGGGCCCCAAGACATAGTCACTACATCATGGGGACTGGCAGTCCCAGGGGCCCCAAGACATAGTCACTACATCATGGGGACTGGCAGTCCAGGGGCCCCAAGACATAGTCATCACTTCATGGGGACTGGCAGTCTGGGGGCCCCGAGACAGTCACTACATCAAGGGGACTGGCTCTCCCAGGGGCCCAAGACATAGTCACTACATCATGGGGACTGGCAGTCCCAGGGGCCCAAGACATAGTCACTACATCATGGGGACTGGCAGTCCCAGGGGCCCAAGACATAGTCACTACATCATGGGGACTGGCAGTCCCAGGGGCCCAAGACATAGTCACTACATCATGGGGACTGTCAGTCCCAGGGGCCCAAGACATAGTCACTACATCATGGGGACTGGCACTCCCAGGGGCCCAAGACATAGTCACTACATCAAGGGGACTGGCTCTCCCAGGGGCCCCAAGACATAGTCACTACATCATGGGGACTGGCACTCCCAGGGGCCCAAGACATAGTCACTACATCAAGGGGACTGGCTCTCCCAGGGGCCCCAAGACATAGTCACTACATCAAGGGGACTGGCTCTCCCAGGGGCCCCAAGACATAGTCACTACATCATGGGGACTGGCAGTCTGGGGGCCCCGAGACAGTCACTACATCAAGGGGACTGGCACTCCCAGGGGCCCCAAGACATAGTCACTACATCATGGGGACTGGCTCTCCCAGGGGCCCCAAGACATAGTCACTACATCATGGGGACTGGCTCTCCCAGGGGCCCCAAGACATAGTCACTACATCATGGGGACTGGCTCTCCCAGGGGCCCCAAGACATAGTCACTACATCATGGGGACTGGCAGTCCAGGGGCCCCAAGACATAGTCATCACTTCATGGGGACTGGCAGTCTGGGGGCCCCGAGACAGTCACTACATCAAGGGGACTGGCTCTCCCAGGGGCCCAAGACATAGTCACTACATCATGGGGACTGGCAGTCCCAGGGGCCCAAGACATAGTCACTACATCATGGGGACTGGCAGTCCCAGGGGCCCAAGACATAGTCACTACATCATGGGGACTGGCAGTCTGGGGGCCCCGAGACAGTCACTACATCAAGGGGACTGGCTCTCCCAGGGGCCCAAGACATAGTCACTACATCATGGAGACTGGCAGTCCCAGGGGCCCAAGACATAGTCACTACATCATGGGGACTGGCAGTCCCAGGGGCCCAAGACATAGTCACTACATCATGGGGACTGGCAGTCCCAGGGGCCCAAGACATAGTCACTACATCATGGGGACTGGCAGTCCCAGGGGCCCAAGACATAGTCACTACATCGTGGGGACTGGCACTCCCAGGGGCCCCAAGACATAGTCACTACATCATGGGGACTGGCTCTCCCAGGGGCCCCAAGACATAGTCACTACATCATGGGGACTGGCAGTCCAGGGGCCCAAGACATAGTCACTACATCATGGGGACTGTCAGTCCCAGGGGCCCCAAGACATAGTCACTACATCATGGGGACTGGTACTCCCAGGGGCCCAAGACATAGTCACTACATCATGGGGACTGGCAGTCCCAGGGGCCCAAGACATAGTCACTACATCATGGGGACTGTCAGTCCCAGGGGCCCCAAGACATAGTCACTACATCATGGGGACTGGCTCTCCCAGGGGCCCAAGACATAGTCACTACATCATGGGGACTGGCAGTCCCAGGGGCCCAAGACATAGTCACTACATCATGGGGACTGTCAGTCCCAGGGGCCCCAAGACATAGTCACTACATCATGGGGACTGGCACTCCCAGGGGCCCCAAGACATAGTCACTACATCATGGGGACTGTCAGTCCCAGGGGCCCCAAGACAGAGTCACTACATCATGGGGACTGGCACTCCCAGGGGCCCAAGACATAGTCACTACATCAAGGGGACTGGCAGTCCCAGGGGCCCAAGACATAGTCACTACATCATGGGGACTGGCACTCCCAGGGGCCCAAGACATATTCACTACATCATGGGGACTGGCACTCCCAGGGGCCCAAGACATAGTCACTACATCATGGGGACTGGCACTCCCAGGGGCCCAAGACATAGTCACTACATCGTGGAGACTGGCTCTCCCAGGGGCCCCAAAACATAGTCACTACATCGTGGGGACTGGCAGTCTCAGGGGCCCCAAGACATAGTCACTACATCAAGGGGACTGGCTCTCCCAGGGGCCCCAAGACATAGTCACTACATCATGGGGACTGGCACTCCCAGGGGCCCAAAGACATAGTCACTACATCATGGGGACTGGCTCTCCCAGGGGCCCCAAGACATAGTCACTACATCGTGGGGACTGGCAGTCTCAGGGGCCCCAAGACATAGTCACTACATCAAGGGGACTGGCTCTCCCAGGGGCCCCAAGACATAGTCACTACATCATGGGGACTGGCAGTCTGGGGGCCCCGAGACAGTCACTACATCAAGGGGACTGGCACTCCCAGGGGCCCCAAGACATAGTCACTACATCATGGGGACTGGCTCTCCCAGGGGCCCCAAGACATAGTCACTACATCATGGGGACTGGCAGTCCCAGGGGCCCAAGACATAGTCACTACATCATGGGGACTGGCAGTCCAGGGGCCCCAAGACATAGTCATCACTTCATGGGGACTGGCAGTCTGGGGGCCCCGAGACAGTCACTACATCAAGGGGACTGGCTCTCCCAGGGGCCCAAGACATAGTCACTACATCATGGGGACTGGCAGTCCCAGGGGCCCAAGACATAGTCACTACATCATGGGGACTGGCAGTCCCAGGGGCCCAAGACATAGTCACTACATCATGGGGACTGGCAGTCTGGGGGCCCCGAGACAGTCACTACATCAAGGGGACTGGCTCTCCCAGGGGCCCAAGACATAGTCACTACATCATGGAGACTGGCAGTCCCAGGGGCCCAAGACATAGTCACTACATCATGGGGACTGGCAGTCCCAGGGGCCCAAGACATAGTCACTACATCATGGGGACTGGCAGTCCCAGGGGCCCAAGACATAGTCACTACATCATGGGGACTGGCACTCCCAGGGGCCCAAGACATAGTCACTACATCAAGGGGACTGGCAGTCCCAGGGGCCCAAGACATAGTCACTACATCATGGGGACTGGCACTCCCAGGGGCCCAAGACATAGTCACTACATCATGGGGACTGGCACTCCCAGGGGCCCAAGACATAGTCACTACATCGTGGAGACTGGCTCTCCCAGGGGCCCCAAGACATAGTCACTACATCGTGGGGACTGGCAGTCTCAGGGGCCCCAAGACATAGTCACTACATCAAGGGGACTGGCTCTCCCAGGGGCCCCAAGACATAGTCACTACATCATGGGGACTGGCACTCCCAGGGGCCCCAAGACATAGTCACTACATCATGGGGACTGGCTCTCCCAGGGGCCCCAAGACATAGTCACTACATCGTGGGGACTGGCAGTCTCAGGGGCCCCAAGACATAGTCACTACATCAAGGGGACTGGCTCTCCCAGGGGCCCCAAGACATAGTCACTACATCATGGGGACTGGCAGTCTGGGGGCCCCGAGACAGTCACTACATCAAGGGGACTGGCACTCCCAGGGGCCCCAAGACATAGTCACTACATCATGGGGACTGGCTCTCCCAGGGGCCCCAAGACATAGTCACTACATCATGGGGACTGGCAGTCCCAGGGGCCCAAGACATAGTCACTACATCATGGGGACTGGCAGTCCAGGGGCCCCAAGACATAGTCATCACTTCATGGGGACTGGCAGTCTGGGGGCCCCGAGACAGTCACTACATCAAGGGGACTGGCTCTCCCAGGGGCCCAAGACATAGTCACTACATCATGGGGACTGGCAGTCCCAGGGGCCCAAGACATAGTCACTACATCATGGGGACTGGCAGTCCCAGGGGCCCAAGACATAGTCACTACATCATGGGGACTGGCAGTCTGGGGGCCCCGAGACAGTCACTACATCAAGGGGACTGGCTCTCCCAGGGGCCCAAGACATAGTCACTACATCATGGAGACTGGCAGTCCCAGGGGCCCAAGACATAGTCACTACATCATGGGGACTGGCAGTCCCAGGGGCCCAAGACATAGTCACTACATCATGGGGACTGGCAGTCCCAGGGGCCCAAGACATAGTCACTACATCATGGAGACTGGCAGTCCCAGGGGCCCAAGACATAGTCACTACATCATGGGGACTGGCAGTCCCAGGGGCCCAAGACATAGTCACTACATCATGGGGACTGGCAGTCCCAGGGGCCCAAGACATAGTCACTACATCATGGGGACTGGCAGTCCCAGGGGCCCAAGACATAGTCACTACATCGTGGGGACTGGCACTCCCAGGGGCCCCAAGACATAGTCACTACATCATGGGGACTGGCTCTCCCAGGGGCCCCAAGACATAGTCACTACATCATGGGGACTGGCAGTCCAGGGGCCCAAGACATAGTCACTACATCATGGGGACTGTCAGTCCCAGGGGCCCCAAGACATAGTCACTACATCATGGGGACTTGTACTCCCAGGGGCCCAAGACATAGTCACTACATCATGGAGACTGTCAGTCCCAGGGGCCCCAAGACATAGTCACTACATCATGGGGACTGGCTCTCCCAGGGGCCCAAGACATAGTCACTACATCATGGGGACTGGCAGTCCCAGGGGCCCAAGACATAGTCACTACATCATGGGGACTGTCAGTCCCAGGGGCCCCAAGACATAGTCACTACATCATGGGGACTGGCACTCCCAGGGGCCCAAGACATAGTCACTACATCATGGGGACTGTCAGTCCCAGGGGCCCCAAGACAGAGTCACTACATCATGGGGACTGGCACTCCCAGGGGCCCAAGACATAGTCACTACATCATGGGGACTGGCAGTCCCAGGGGCCCAAGACATAGTCACTACATCATGGGGACTGGCAGTCTGGGGGCCCCGAGACAGTCACTACATCAAGGGGACTGGCTCTCCCAGGGGCCCCAAGACATAGTCACTACATCATGGAGACTGGCAGTCCCAGGGGCCCAAGACATAGTCACTACATCATGGGGACTGGCAGTCCCAGGGGCCCAAGACATAGTCACTACATCATGGGGACTGGCAGTCCCAGGGGCCCAAGACATAGTCACTACATCATGGGGACTGGCAGTCCCAGGGGCCCAAGACATAGTCACTACATCATGGGGACTGTCAGTCCCAGGGGCCCAAGACATAGTCACTACATCATGGGGACTGGCACTCCCAGGGGCCCAAGACATAGTCACTACATCAAGGGGACTGGCTCTCCCAGGGGCCCCAAGACATAGTCACTACATCATGGGGACTGGCACTCCCAGGGGCCCAAGACATAGTCACTACATCATGGGGACTGGCACTCCCAGGGGCCCAAGACATAGTCACTACATCGTGGAGACTGGCAGTCCCAGGGGCCCAAGACATAGTCACTACATCAAGGGGACTGGCTCTCCCAGGGGCCCCAAGACATAGTCACTACATCATGGGGACTGGCTCTCCCAGGGGCCCCAAGACATAGTCACTACATCGTGGGGACTGGCAGTCTCAGGGGCCCCAAGACATAGTCACTACATCAAGGGGACTGGCTCTCCCAGGGGCCCCAAGACATAGTCACTACATCATGGGGACTGGCAGTCTGGGGGCCCCGAGACAGTCACTACATCAAGGGGACTGGCACTCCCAGGGGCCCCAAGACATAGTCACTACATCATGGGGACTGGCTCTCCCAGGGGCCCCAAGACATAGTCACTACATCATGGGGACTGGCTCTCCCAGGGGCCCCAAGACATAGTCACTACATCATGGGGACTGGCTCTCCCAGGGGCCCCAAGACATAGTCACTACATCATGGGGACTGGCAGTCCCAGGGGCCCAAGACATAGTCACTACATCATGGGGACTGGCAGTCCAGGGGCCCCAAGACATAGTCATCACTTCATGGGGACTGGCAGTCTGGGGGCCCCGAGACAGTCACTACATCAAGGGGACTGGCTCTCCCAGGGGCCCAAGACATAGTCACTACATCATGGGGACTGGCAGTCCCAGGGGCCCAAGACATAGTCACTACATCATGGGGACTGGCAGTCCCAGGGGCCCAAGACATAGTCACTACATCATGGGGACTGGCAGTCCCAGGGGCCCAAGACATAGTCACTACATCATGGGGACTGGCAGTCCCAGGGGCCCAAGACATAGTCACTACATCATGGGGACTGTCAGTCCCAGGGGCCCAAGACATAGTCACTACATCATGGGGACTGGCACTCCCAGGGGCCCAAGACATAGTCACTACATCAAGGGGACTGGCTCTCCCAGGGGCCCCAAGACATAGTCACTACATCATGGGGACTGGCACTCCCAGGGGCCCAAGACATAGTCACTACATCAAGGGGACTGGCTCTCCCAGGGGCCCCAAGACATAGTCACTACATCAAGGGGACTGGCTCTCCCAGGGGCCCCAAGACATAGTCACTACATCATGGGGACTGGCAGTCTGGGGGCCCCGAGACAGTCACTACATCAAGGGGACTGGCACTCCCAGGGGCCCCAAGACATAGTCACTACATCATGGGGACTGGCTCTCCCAGGGGCCCCAAGACATAGTCACTACATCATGGGGACTGGCTCTCCCAGGGGCCCCAAGACATAGTCACTACATCATGGGGACTGGCTCTCCCAGGGGCCCCAAGACATAGTCACTACATCATGGGGACTGGCAGTCCAGGGGCCCCAAGACATAGTCATCACTTCATGGGGACTGGCAGTCTGGGGGCCCCGAGACAGTCACTACATCAAGGGGACTGGCTCTCCCAGGGGCCCAAGACATAGTCACTACATCATGGGGACTGGCAGTCCCAGGGGCCCAAGACATAGTCACTACATCATGGGGACTGGCAGTCCCAGGGGCCCAAGACATAGTCACTACATCATGGGGACTGGCAGTCTGGGGGCCCCGAGACAGTCACTACATCAAGGGGACTGGCTCTCCCAGGGGCCCAAGACATAGTCACTACATCATGGAGACTGGCAGTCCCAGGGGCCCAAGACATAGTCACTACATCATGGGGACTGGCAGTCCCAGGGGCCCAAGACATAGTCACTACATCATGGGGACTGGCAGTCCCAGGGGCCCAAGACATAGTCACTACATCATGGGGACTGGCAGTCCCAGGGGCCCAAGACATAGTCACTACATCATGGGGACTGGCAGTCCCAGGGGCCCAAGACATAGTCACTACATCGTGGGGACTGGCACTCCCAGGGGCCCCAAGACATAGTCACTACATCATGGGGACTGGCTCTCCCAGGGGCCCCAAGACATAGTCACTACATCATGGGGACTGGCAGTCCAGGGGCCCAAGACATAGTCACTACATCATGGGGACTGTCAGTCCCAGGGGCCCCAAGACATAGTCACTACATCATGGGGACTGGTACTCCCAGGGGCCCAAGACATAGTCACTACATCATGGGGACTGGCAGTCCCAGGGGCCCAAGACATAGTCACTACATCATGGGGACTGTCAGTCCCAGGGGCCCCAAGACATAGTCACTACATCATGGAGACTGGCTCTCCCAGGGGCCCAAGACATAGTCACTACATCATGGGGACTGGCAGTCCCAGGGGCCCAAGACATAGTCACTACATCATGGGGACTGTCAGTCCCAGGGGCCCCAAGACATAGTCACTACATCATGGGGACTGGCACTCCCAGGGGCCCCAAGACATAGTCACTACATCATGGGGACTGTCAGTCCCAGGGGCCCCAAGACAGAGTCACTACATCATGGGGACTGGCACTCCCAGGGGCCCAAGACATAGTCACTACATCAAGGGGACTGGCAGTCCCAGGGGCCCAAGACATAGTCACTACATCATGGGGACTGGCACTCCCAGGGGCCCAAGACATATTCACTACATCATGGGGACTGGCACTCCCAGGGGCCCAAGACATAGTCACTACATCATGGGGACTGGCACTCCCAGGGGCCCAAGACATAGTCACTACATCGTGGAGACTGGCTCTCCCAGGGGCCCCAAGACATAGTCACTACATCGTGGGGACTGGCAGTCTCAGGGGCCCCAAGACATAGTCACTACATCAAGGGGACTGGCTCTCCCAGGGGCCCCAAGACATAGTCACTACATCATGGGGACTGGCACTCCCAGGGGCCCAAAGACATAGTCACTACATCATGGGGACTGGCTCTCCCAGGGGCCCCAAGACATAGTCACTACATCGTGGGGACTGGCAGTCTCAGGGGCCCCAAGACATAGTCACTACATCAAGGGGACTGGCTCTCCCAGGGGCCCCAAGACATAGTCACTACATCATGGGGACTGGCAGTCTGGGGGCCCCGAGACAGTCACTACATCAAGGGGACTGGCACTCCCAGGGGCCCCAAGACATAGTCACTACATCATGGGGACTGGCTCTCCCAGGGGCCCCAAGACATAGTCACTACATCATGGGGACTGGCAGTCCCAGGGGCCCAAGACATAGTCACTACATCATGGGGACTGGCAGTCCAGGGGCCCCAAGACATAGTCATCACTTCATGGGGACTGGCAGTCTGGGGGCCCCGAGACAGTCACTACATCAAGGGGACTGGCTCTCCCAGGGGCCCAAGACATAGTCACTACATCATGGGGACTGGCAGTCCCAGGGGCCCAAGACATAGTCACTACATCATGGGGACTGGCAGTCCCAGGGGCCCAAGACATAGTCACTACATCATGGGGACTGGCAGTCTGGGGGCCCCGAGACAGTCACTACATCAAGGGGACTGGCTCTCCCAGGGGCCCAAGACATAGTCACTACATCATGGAGACTGGCAGTCCCAGGGGCCCAAGACATAGTCACTACATCATGGGGACTGGCAGTCCCAGGGGCCCAAGACATAGTCACTACATCATGGGGACTGGCAGTCCCAGGGGCCCAAGACATAGTCACTACATCATGGGGACTGGCACTCCCAGGGGCCCAAGACATAGTCACTACATCAAGGGGACTGGCAGTCCCAGGGGCCCAAGACATAGTCACTACATCATGGGGACTGGCACTCCCAGGGGCCCAAGACATAGTCACTACATCATGGGGACTGGCACTCCCAGGGGCCCAAGACATAGTCACTACATCGTGGAGACTGGCTCTCCCAGGGGCCCCAAGACATAGTCACTACATCGTGGGGACTGGCAGTCTCAGGGGCCCCAAGACATAGTCACTACATCAAGGGGACTGGCTCTCCCAGGGGCCCCAAGACATAGTCACTACATCATGGGGACTGGCACTCCCAGGGGCCCCAAGACATAGTCACTACATCATGGGGACTGGCTCTCCCAGGGGCCCCAAGACATAGTCACTACATCGTGGGGACTGGCAGTCTCAGGGGCCCCAAGACATAGTCACTACATCAAGGGGACTGGCTCTCCCAGGGGCCCCAAGACATAGTCACTACATCATGGGGACTGGCAGTCTGGGGGCCCCGAGACAGTCACTACATCAAGGGGACTGGCACTCCCAGGGGCCCCAAGACATAGTCACTACATCATGGGGACTGGCTCTCCCAGGGGCCCCAAGACATAGTCACTACATCATGGGGACTGGCAGTCCCAGGGGCCCAAGACATAGTCACTACATCATGGGGACTGGCAGTCCAGGGGCCCCAAGACATAGTCATCACTTCATGGGGACTGGCAGTCTGGGGGCCCCGAGACAGTCACTACATCAAGGGGACTGGCTCTCCCAGGGGCCCAAGACATAGTCACTACATCATGGGGACTGGCAGTCCCAGGGGCCCAAGACATAGTCACTACATCATGGGGACTGGCAGTCCCAGGGGCCCAAGACATAGTCACTACATCATGGGGACTGGCAGTCTGGGGGCCCCGAGACAGTCACTACATCAAGGGGACTGGCTCTCCCAGGGGCCCAAGACATAGTCACTACATCATGGAGACTGGCAGTCCCAGGGGCCCAAGACATAGTCACTACATCATGGGGACTGGCAGTCCCAGGGGCCCAAGACATAGTCACTACATCATGGGGACTGGCAGTCCCAGGGGCCCAAGACATAGTCACTACATCATGGAGACTGGCAGTCCCAGGGGCCCAAGACATAGTCACTACATCATGGGGACTGGCAGTCCCAGGGGCCCAAGACATAGTCACTACATCATGGGGACTGGCAGTCCCAGGGGCCCAAGACATAGTCACTACATCATGGGGACTGGCAGTCCCAGGGGCCCAAGACATAGTCACTACATCGTGGGGACTGGCACTCCCAGGGGCCCCAAGACATAGTCACTACATCATGGGGACTGGCTCTCCCAGGGGCCCCAAGACATAGTCACTACATCATGGGGACTGGCAGTCCAGGGGCCCAAGACATAGTCACTACATCATGGGGACTGTCAGTCCCAGGGGCCCCAAGACATAGTCACTACATCATGGGGACTTGTACTCCCAGGGGCCCAAGACATAGTCACTACATCATGGAGACTGTCAGTCCCAGGGGCCCCAAGACATAGTCACTACATCATGGGGACTGGCTCTCCCAGGGGCCCAAGACATAGTCACTACATCATGGGGACTGGCAGTCCCAGGGGCCCAAGACATAGTCACTACATCATGGGGACTGTCAGTCCCAGGGGCCCCAAGACATAGTCACTACATCATGGGGACTGGCACTCCCAGGGGCCCAAGACATAGTCACTACATCATGGGGACTGTCAGTCCCAGGGGCCCCAAGACAGAGTCACTACATCATGGGGACTGGCACTCCCAGGGGCCCAAGACATAGTCACTACATCATGGGGACTGGCAGTCCCAGGGGCCCAAGACATAGTCACTACATCATGGGGACTGGCAGTCTGGGGGCCCCGAGACAGTCACTACATCAAGGGGACTGGCTCTCCCAGGGGCCCCAAGACATAGTCACTACATCATGGAGACTGGCAGTCCCAGGGGCCCAAGACATAGTCACTACATCATGGGGACTGGCACTCCCAGGGGCCCAAGACATAGTCACTACATCATGGGGACTGGCAGTCCCAGGGGCCCAAGACATAGTCACTACATCATGGGGACTGGCAGTCTGGGGGCCCCGAGACAGTCACTACATCAAGGGGACTGGCTCTCCCAGGGGCCCCAAGACAGAGTCACTACATCATGGGGACTGGCACTCCCAGGGGCCCAAGACATAGTCACTACATCATGGGGACTGGCAGTCCCAGGGGCCCAAGACATAGTCACTACATCATGGGGACTGGCAGTCTGGGGGCCCCGAGACAGTCACTACATCAAGGGGACTGGCTCTCCCAGGGGCCCCAAGACATAGTCACTACATCATGGAGACTGGCAGTCCCAGGGGCCCAAGACATAGTCACTACATCATGGGGACTGGCACTCCCAGGGGCCCAAGACATAGTCACTACATCATGGGGACTGGCAGTCCCAGGGGCCCAAGACATAGTCACTACATCATGGGGACTGGCAGTCTGGGGGCCCCGAGACAGTCACTACATCAAGGGGACTGGCTCTCCCAGGGGCCCCAAGACATAGTCACTACATCATGGAGACTGGCAGTCCCAGGGCCCCAAGACATAGTCACTACATTGTGGGGACTGGCTCTCCCAGGGGCCCCAAGACATAGTCACTACATCATGGAGACTGGCAGTCCCAGGGCCCCAAGACATAGTCACTACATTGTGGGGACTGGCTCTCCCAGGGGCCCCAAGACATAGTCACTACATCATGGGGACTGGCAGTCTGGGGGCCCCGAGACAGTCACTACATCAAGGGGACTGGCTCTCCCAGGGGCCCCAAGACATAGTCACTACATCATGGAGACTGGCAGTCCCAGGGCCCCAAGACATAGTCACTACATTGTGGGGACTGGCTCTCCCAGGGGCCCCAAGACATAGTCACTACATCGTGGAGACTGGCAGTCCCAGGGGCCCCATGAGGTGGTCACTACGTTTATCCTCAAAGGATCTGTTTTTCGTGCTTTGATCTGCACTGTAATGAAACGGAGGCGGTGGAAACATCCTCTCCCGGTGCCCAGAATGTGCCGGAATGGCCACGGCACTCAGGCACCACTATCCCTCCGGCACTCAAAGGGTTAAAGGAGCAGTTTGCCCTACTGACATTTTATTTTTACCCCCCCCCCTCTCTATTTTAGCTCCAGGAATCCCGATTCCCGAGATACGTCGCGAGGTGGCGGCCGTCAGACCCTCCCTACAAGGCAAACAAAATGGAGATTTATATCTGCTGCATCACGTGGCCAACAGACGCCATGTCGTCATCCATCGCAGCGTCCTGTTGGCCACGTGATGTACGGGATGTACACAGGCAGACGTACCAGCAGCACCTATCCTAGGTAAGTATGGAACCCATCGCAGCAATGAATGTTGTTCCGGAGACCCCCTGTTTCCCATCTGTATATAAGGGAAGGTGTGCACATCTGTATATAAGGGAAGGTGTGCACATCTGTATACAAGGGAAGGTGTGCACATCTGTATATAAGGGAAGGTGTGCACATCTGTATATAAGGGAAGGTGTGCACATCTGTATATAAGGGAAGGTGTGCACATCTGTATATAAGGGAAGGTGTGCACATCTGTATATAAGGGAAGGTGTGCATATCTGTATACAAGGGAAGGTGTGCACATCTGTATACAAGGGAAGGTGTGCACATCTGTATATAAGGGAAGGTGTGCACATCTGTATACAAGGGAAGGTGTGCACATCTGTAGATAAGGGAAGGTGTGCACATCTGTATATAAGGGAAGGTGTGCACATCAGTATATAAGGGAAGGTGTGCACATCTGTATATAAGGGAAGGTGTGCACATCTGTATACAAGGGAAGGTGTGCACATCTGTATACAAGGGAAGGTGTGCACATCTGTATATAAGGGAAGGTGTGCACATCTGTATATAAGGGAAGGTGTGCACATCTGTATATAAGGGAAGGTGTGCACATCTGTATATAAGGGAAGGTGTGCACATCTGTATATAAGGGAAGGTGTGCACATCTGTATATAAGGGAAGGTGTGCACATCTGTATATAAGGGAAGGTGTGCACATCTGTAGATAAGGGAAGGTGTGCACATCTGTATATAAGGGAAGGTGTGCACATCAGTATACAAGGGAAGGTGTCCACATCTGTATATAAGGGAAGGTGTGCACATCAGTATACAAGGGAAGGTGTGCACATCTGTATACAAGGGAAGGTGTGCACATCTGTAGATAAGGGAAGGTGTGCACATCTGTATATAAGGGAAGGTGTGCACATCTGTATATAAGGGAAGGTGTGCACATCTGTATATAAGGGAAGGTGTGCACATCTGTATATAAGGGAAGGTGTGCACATCTGTAGATAAGGGAAGGTGTGCACATCTGTATATAAGGGAAGGTGTGCACATCAGTATACAAGGGAAGGTGTCCACATCTGTATATAAGGGAAGGTGTGCACATCTGTATACAAGGGAAGGTGTGCACATCTGTAGATAAGGGAAGGTGTGCACATCTGTAGATAAGGGAAGGTGTGCACATTTATAGATAAGGGAAGGTATTTCATCTGTAGATAAGGGAAGGTGTGCACATCTGTAGATAAGGGAAGGTGTGCACATCTGTAGTGTAGATAAGGGAAGGTGTGCACATCTGTAGATAAGGGAAGGTGTGCACATCTGTAGATAAGGGAAGGTGTGCACATCTGTATATAAGGGAAGGTGTGCACATCTGTATATAAGGGAAGGTGTGCACATCTGTATATAAGGGAAGGTGTGCACATCTGTATATAAGGGAAGGTGTGCACATCTGTATATAAGGGAAGGTATGCACCCAACTTGGGACGCCCCTTACATAATAAATAATAAGTCATTGTATTGGCAGAGAATGTGTTATATACAAAGGATAATTGCAATGAATTCACTTTATTCATATTTGGGACTTAAAGGTCAGTTTAGTTTCTCTATCAATGCAAAAGTGGAGCCAGTGTTCGGCAAAATAACTGCACCATTGAAATCAAGAGGAATTATTTCTTTGATACATTTTTGCCCCAGAATTGCACCACTTTTGGCTTGGTACATAGACACCTGAAGAATTGAAGATGCCTTAAACCTTGTAAAAATCCGAGAGGTCGGTCTGGTATACGGACTTCCATCCGGTTCCGAATATTGTGTCTTCGAATTCCTATTCTCCGGCTCTGAACATCGGGACGGCAGCGTAGTCACGTGTAAACCCCATTTCTTTGCCATTTTTCTTCCTGTCACTGTGTTTAACATCTGGCACGGCATACATAGCCTTCCATGAGCCAGAGAGCGTTCTGACTCATTTAAAGACGTTAGATCTGGATTATCACAGCTTGCGAAAGGTTGCAAACCTGGCACGCTGCTCACAATGCATTAACTGGGCCCAATCAATATACACTCTATTTATCACTGGCGTGTGGAAATACAGTGCAAGCTGGCCTGGGTTGGCATTGATCATGGATGCAGATCTCTAATGAGATCCCCCAGTTGAAGATCTCGATCCCGCAGTAGGTACAGTGGTTTTCTTTGCATAAACTCCTGATTCGCTGAGGTCTGTTACATCAGTGAAAATAATGTGACATTACCTAAAACATTAGCGGTCATCATTCTCCCCCGCCTATCCAGAAAGCTCTCTCTGCCCCCCCCCCCACCCACCCACCTACCTCTCCGAGAGATGTATTTTAGGCTGGGAGTGAGGCCAAGTATGACTTAAATCTTGGATAAATATAATTTTGTCTGTAATTAGCTCATTTGCATGTCAATGGAAATGTGCCTATAAAAAGAATTCCATTGTTTTTACACAGTTAACGAGTACTTCAGTATTAGGTGAGACCTTTTTTATTTGGCCTAACAATAGATACTATAAGACAAGCTTTCGAGAGTTCTCCTCTCTTCCTCAGGTCAGCGATACTGATTTACAGAGATTCTATGAGCTTAAAGAGGAAATCCAAGCATCTTAAAAAACTAAAAAAAATTGAGTTGTCCGTGTCTGTACTAGGCTGATATCTGGAGATGGCCGTGTCTGTACTAGGCTGAGATCTGGAGATGGCCGTGTCTGTACTAGGCTGAGATCTGGAGATGGCCGTGTCTGGTACTAGGCTGAGATCTGGAGATGGCCGTGTCTGTACTAGGCTGATCTCTGGAGATGGCCGTGTCTGTACTAGGCTGAGATCTGGAGATGGCCGTGTCTGTACTAGGCTGATCTCTGGAGATGGCCGTGTCTGTACTAGGCTGAGATCTGGAGATGGCCGTGTCTGTACTAGGCTGAGATCTGGAGATGGCCGTGTCTGGTACTAGGCTGAGATCAGGAGATGGCCGTGTCTGTACTAGGCTGAGATCTGGAGATGGCCGTGTCTGTACTAGGCTGAGATCTGGAGATGGCTGTGTCTGTACTAGGCAGAGATCTGGAGATGGCCGTGTCTGTACTAGGCTGAGATCTGGAGATGGCCGTGTCTGTACTAGGCTGAGATCTGGAGATGGCCGTGTCTGTACTAGGCTGAGATCTGGAGATGGCCGTGTCTGTACTAGGCTGAGATCTGGAGATGGCCGTGTCTGTACTAGGCTGAGATCTGGAGATGGCCGTGTCTGTACTAGGCTGAGATCTGGAGATGGCCGTGTCTGTACTAGGCTGAGATCTGGAGATGGCTGTGTCTGTACTAGGCTGAAATTTGGAGTTGGCTGTGTCTGTACTAGGCTGAGATCTGGAGATGGCCGTGTCTGTACTAGGCTGAGATCTGGAGATCGCCGTGTCTGTACTAGGCTGAGATTTGGAGTTGGCTGTGTCTGTACTAGGCTGAGATCTGGAGATGGCCGTGTCTGTACTAGGCTGAAATCTGGAGTTGGCCGTGTCTGTACTAGGCTGAGATCTGGAGATGGCTGTGTCTGTACTAGGCTGAGATTTTGAGATGGCCGTGTCTGTACTAGGCTGAGATCTGGAGTTGGCTGTGTCTGTACTAGGCTGAGATCTGGAGATGGCCGTGTCTGTACTAGGCTGAGATCTGGAGATGGCCGTGTCTGTACTAGGCTGAGATTTGGAGTTGGCCGTGTCTGTACTAGGCTGAGATTTGGAGTTGGCTGTGTCTGTTATAGGCTGAGATCAGGAGATGGCTGTGTCTGTACTAGGCTGATCTCTGGAGATGGCTGTGTCTGTACTAGGCTGAGATTTGGAGTTGGCCGTGTCTGTACTAGGCTGAGATTTGGAGTTGGCTGTGTCTGTACTAGGCTGAAATCTGGAGATGGCTGTGTCTGTACTAGGCTGATCTCTGGAGTTGGCTGTGTCTGTACTAGGCTGAGATTTGGAGTTGGCTGTGTCTGTACTAGGCTGAGATTTGGAGTTGGCTGTGTCTGTACTAGGCTGAGATTTGGAGTTGGCCGTGTCTGTACTAGGCTGAGATTTTGAGATGGCCGTGTCTGTACTAGGCTGAGATTTTGAGATGGCCGTGTCTGTACTAGGCTGAGATTTGGAGTTGGCTGTGTCTGTACTAGGCTGATCTCTGGAGTTGGCTGTGTCTGTACTAGGCTGAGATCTGGAGATGGCTGTGTCTGTACTAGGCTGAGATTTGGAGTTGGCCGTGTCTGTACTAGGCTGAGATTTGGAGTTGGCCGTGTCTGTACTAGGCTGAGATTTGGAGATGGCTGTGTCTGTACTAGGCTGAGATTTGGAGTTGGCCGTGTCTGTACTAGGCTGAGATTTGGAGTTGGCCGTGTCTGTACTAGGCTGAGATTTGGAGTTGGCCGTGTCTGTACTAGGCTGAGATTTGGAGTTGGCCGTGTATGTACTAGGCTGAGATCAGGAGATGGCCGTGTCTGTACTAGGCTGAGATCTGAAGATGGCCGTGTCTGTAGTAGGCTGAGATTTGGAGATGGCTGTGTCTGTACTAGGCTGAGATTTGGAGTTGGCTGTGTCTGTACTAGGCTGAGATTTGGAGTTGGCCCCCTGCCCTGGTGTAGAGGTTTTTTCACTTATGCATTTTTCTTTACTTTAGAGAATTATGGGCTATCCTGTGAGTTTCTATAGATTAGACATGATGCATTAATTGTTGAATTTACACAGAGTTAGTTCTCTTTCAGCAAATGTAGCAGTAAGTATTACCTGTGAACCCATATTCCCAGCAGTTCTGTGAAGAAAGGCGCCCGTGCGCCACCTGCTGGCTGCACCTAAACATGACACCGTATTTAAGGGACGAAGATAAAATACAGAAATATAACAAAAAACATCTTTTTCAGAGGATTTATCGTTTTTTTTGTTTTTTTTTAAAGCTTGACCCAACATGAAGGAAAATAATAATATAAGGGATTAAGTGTTCTAGTGGGAATACAATTACACAGCAGTTCCATATGGGATCCGTCTTGGGATACATGGTGTGTGCTGTCAGTAATGACTAGAACTGGAACATATGGATTCAACTTGCAACATTTCCCTATGAGAAAATACCCCCAGTGTGGTTTCCAGGGTTTCTATAACATCCATTTGTAGCCATCGTTAAAAGGTTAAACATATGTTTAGCGTAAAAGAATTGCACACACATTGGCGACACACACGACGGTCTTTTCTTGTCACGCCGTTTGTGGTGGTGACCTTCAGTCTTTGCCCTTCAACAAAATCACCCCAGATCTGGAGGCTTCTGGGGCCATGGTGCTGCAGACTTGTTTATGGGATCACAAGACACGTCCTTAGTGTGTCTGGCTGACGTTTCTCGTGCGTACAAACCAGTGACACATTCGTCATGTCCTAAAATATGGTTTTCTTGCTGCGAAACAGAAGGTAGAGAAGGGCCACTTGGGCAAGCAAGTCTGGCCACTTGGCTACCCGCGGTGAGGCCTCCCCGGCCCCCCCATCTGTACAGAGCCCAGCAGCAGCGATGAATTCCATTACTGTATTAACCGGCACCCCCTGTGCTGGACGTTTGCTCCGTGGATATAGGCTCGGTACCGGGGTACTCGGCACCCCCCCCCCTACAAATGTTACTCTTCAACCAAATAGATTTTTTATCTAACATTCATACACACCCCCCCCCCCCCCACTGACACTCTTTGTCCCCCCCTCCCACTGACACTCTCTCTCCCACCCTCCCACCCCCCCACTGACACTCTCTCACCCCCCCTCCCACTCTCTCTCCCACCCACCCACTGACACTCTCTCTCCCCCCCTACCACTCTCTCTCCCACCCCCCCCACTGACACTCTCTCTCCCACCCTCCCACTCTCTCTCCCACCCCCCCACTGACACTCTCCCACCCCCCCCCCCCCCCCCGCACTGACACTCTCTCTCCCACCCCCCACTGACACTCTCTCACCCCCCCCCCCCCCCTCCCACTCTCTTCCCCCCCCCTCCCACAGTCCAGAAAAGATTCACACTGGGCAGCCTCTCTCCTGCCTCCTTCTTCTTGGCGCCGCCCCCCGTCTCCTGAGAGCTCCTCTTGATTGGCTGCATTACCCAGCAGCAGCCAATCAGGAGGGAGGAAATTGCCCATCTCTCTCCCTGCTCAGAGAAATACCCTGCCTGTTACAACACATTAGGCCGCTAGACTGCTGCCCCCCCCCCCCACATTCTGCTGCCACCCCCCCCCACATTCTGCTGCCACCCCCCCACATTCTGCCCCTACCCCCCCACATTCTGCCACCCCCCCCACATTCTGCCGCCCCCCCCACATTCTGCCGCCCCCCCACATTCTGCCGCCCCCCCCCACATTCTGCCGCCCCCCCACATTCTGCCGCCCCCCTACATTCTGCCGCCCCCCCCACATTCTGCCGCCCCCCCCACATTCTGCCGCCCCCCCCACATTCTGCCGCCCCCCCACATTCTGCCGCCCCCCCACATTCTGCCGCCCCCCCCCACATTCTGCCGCCTAACGGTTACACCCTGAATAGATGCAGTACTATTTCAGTGACTAGGTACTCCCTCACGTGCCCCCCCCTACAGCCTCTATATACTTTTATTTCATATGCCTCCTTTAACACTGAAACATACCACCAATGTATTTGCTTTAATAATTATTTTGCTCCTTTTGCCCTCATTATGTTGAGTACTAAAATATATAAATTATTGGATAAAGTTATTTTCCTCATATCGCGCTTACAATGTGCGTCAGCGCTATACACAGAATTTTTCTGGCGCCCCTGTCTTGAAGAGCTTACCCTCTAATCTTTCAGCACTCTCTAAAAACCAGCAAAATAGTGTTTGATACAATTAACCCCCCAAAATGTATAATATTGGTGAAATAATAAACTACTGAAGTGTTACTGAGAGCTAGAAAGGGAATAAAGTGTATATCGTAAAAAGACACATAAGATACAAAATCTTTATACGTTAGTAAAAAGGTGTATGTGAAGAGGGTCCCAAATGACACAAATTTTAGTGCATCCACCCACTTCAATGCAGTGTAACTCCCCTCCGTCCATATTACACAAACCCCCGTTATTATCATGGCCAGAGCTGCATGAATGGAGCCCACATAGGCTTGTGAGTGAGACACTCACCTATCACTCAGTGTCACTCATCGTGCACATTATTGATAGATCTAGCCAGGTGGATGTCGACGGCCATTATAACACCCCCTCCCTTAATCTTGTCTGCCCCAGAATCTTACTCACAAGTTGCTCTCACTTTTCTTGCTGAAATGACTCCCTTTTCCAGCGTCTTAAACCTCAAACTCGTGGAAGTGTCTATATCAGCACCATGGACCTGCAACAGGGGGTCATAAATATGCCATGGTTAGCGTCACACGAAGGGTGCGGATATCTGTTTATCTATGTACTGCCAGCCATATACCCAGCTCTGTATATAGTTATTATACACAGCAA